>NC_064265.1:30530219-30830219 GCF_003254725.2 Canis lupus dingo | reverse complement strand
GATCTCAAGAGACCGCATGGTCCAGAGACATTCCAGGCAGAGGGAAAGGAGCAGGAAAACCTGGGCAAGCTCTGAGAAACCATGGACACAGGACCCACCAAGGAGATAAGATATAAGGCCTGGAGAGGCAGTTGGATCCAGGCTTAGAGGCTGCTGGAGGGTGTTGAGAGCTGGCTTACACCAGGCTGTTGGCGGTAAGGCCAGCTAGGTCCCAGGGCCTGGGTCAGGGCCTGGGAGGGGCGCCTCAGAGCCCCAGCCAACCAATCCCAGGAAGGTGTTTCTAGCACAGGGTCTCTTCCCAGAGTCTACACTGGAAAGGAGCTCCTGAGTGGACCCTGCCATACCTGCAGGGGGCTGTCCTTTCCATAATCCCAGGGCACACTGGCCCTGCCCAACACACTCAGAGGGAGCCTCCACCTCATGTGCTTGAAGGAGCCACCCACGTGCAGCCTTCCTCTTGCCCAATGCTCCGAGGCTGCCCCAGCCCAGGGTGGCGTGGAAGCCACTCTCTCCCCATCCTTCCCCTCCCACCTCCTCTCTATGCCCATCTAGGCCCTGGAGCCCCACGCCTGGAGCTGGGAATTGGAGAGGCTCAGTGTCAGGGCCAAATAGGGCAACTAGTTTAAGTCTCCCAGTGTTGCCAACCCCCTTCTCTTTACCCTGTGGTCCATCAGTGTGAGAAAGTCTGTCCCCTTTACAGACACCAAATCCATAGAAGTGACCTCAGAGGTCCCAGATTGGAACCAATATTTGTTTAAACCTTGGTCCTCATTACACCTCACTACCCCTAGCTTCCAGAAGAGGAACAGCGACGGCTGGATGAGACGGAAGCTCTCCCTTTGGGTCCCCACTGGGAAAGGCCCCAGGCCAATTTCACACCGTCCCCAGCTGGCTCCTTGACCCAAGTGGCCTCTCCAGACGCACTGAGGTTTCAGAAGGGCTCTTGAAGCGCAGAGTTTCAGCAGCTCAGGTGTGTTGAGCGCTCAGGCCACTGTCCCAGGTGCTTCAGACAGGTTTGCTCCCTGAGTCAGCGCTGGAGCCCTGCAAGATGCAATCAGCGTGCCGCTTCTCAGACGCGGATCCTGAGACGCGGCGCTGCCCTTCTCAGCGAGGGGGCGCGCGGGGAAGGCGGGCGCCGGCCGAGGGGCGGTCGGCCACCAGGGGGCGCGCCCGTCCCGTCCCCGTCCCCGTCCCGTCCCCGTCCCCGTCCTCGTCCCGTCCCCGTCCCCGTCCCGTCCCCGTCCCGTCCCCGCCCCGTCCCCGTCCGCGTCCCCGTCCCGTCCCCGTCCCCGTCCCCGGGCCCTGCCGGAGCCGCGGGAGCCCCGGGGACGCAAGGGTCGCGCGCCCTCCCGCTCCGCGCCCCGAGGAGCACTCTGCAGGGGTGCGGGCCGCCCAGCCGCCCCCTCCCGCCGCGCGCTGGGTCCTGCGGCGCTCCTCACGCCGGCCCCGCTCCCGCACCGCCTGCACCGGCCGCCCCAGAGCATCCCGGGGTCTGGGCCCCTGCTCAGGGGCGTGGCCTTGAGATGTCCCTCTGTCCCGCTCCGCGACAAGGCACCAGGTAGTCTGTTTATCTGTATGTTCAGTACGAAGGTGTAGTGAACCCATTAAAGAACAAGGAAAGCGTGGTTTGTCTCCCTCCCTAATGTTTCCCACTCAGTTCCCCTCCTTTCCCTTATAATCCTTTTCACTATGTCTTATATTCCATGTATAAGTGAAACCCCACATGGTGATTGTCCTTCTCTGATTGACTTATTTTACTCAGCATCATACCCCCCAGTTCCACCCACTATGAAGCAAATGGTAGGTATTCCTGTCTTCTGATGGCTGAGTAATACGCTCCTAACTCTGGGAAACAAAGGGTTGCAGAAGGGGAGGTGGGGGTGGGGGATGGGGTAGCTGGGTGACCGGAGGGCACTTGATGGGATGAGCACTGGGTATTATACTATATGTTGGTAAATTGAATTTAAATTTTAAACACATGTAAAAATAGATAGATGACAGATAGATAAATTTTAAAAAGGAAAGCAAAGAAGAAGCCAGAAGCACCAAAACGCACACAGGACTTCCTGACACTCTCTGACCTGTTGCTGGCAGAGGGGCCACCCAGCCCGCAATATGGGGTTCCCACAGCCTCTCCCCAGCATCGCCCTCTGGAGACCACCCTTCTGTGGCTTCAGGGGGCTCAGATCCCTCTGACTCCTCTTTCCTCCAGTTCCCAGAGCACCTTGTAGGGCCTGGCCCTGAAATAGTAGCAGGCATCAGAGAAAAAGCTATGTCTGCCTGTATCCTGGGCATCTCCACTTGGGGAGTGTCCCAACTGCCCATCCTACGCATTTAGGCATCTGGAAAGTGCTGGACACCAGTCCTGTGGAGTGAACAAGACAGACCGAACCCCATCTCCCTTGGAATTTACAATTTGGGAAGCAAGACAGACATAATCAAGAAGGCCCACAAATTGTGTGGCAATTGGCTAATAATCTATCACAGGTGCAGCCATGCTGTGAAGCAGGAGTGCAAACACACAGATGGATACCTGCATGGGAACGCAGTGGGGTGAGCAGGTATGCGGTGGACCCAAAGGGGAGAAAGGCCAGTTCCCTAGCAGATGGGGTGGGGGGACAGGTAGGAGTGAAGGCAGTGAACTTCAGCTGAATCTTGAAGGGTAGGGCACGTTTGTTGAGCAGGGCCTCAGAATGGAGGTGTTCTGTGCAGAGGGGGCTGCAGGAGTGAAGGCTCAGAGGTGAGAAAGCTTGGGATACGTTTGCATGAAAAGCAGGGGCAGGTTGCATAGTTACGAGCTGCCGGAGTGTAATGAGTGGTGGTGTACCACGCACACCTCCCATTGTAACTGGCTGCTGCCTGTGGGAATGGGAAGGCACTGACAGCTTTTTAACAGGCGGATGCAACCCGGTTTCTGGGTTTAATAAAAGGTCACTTTTTAAATGGGCTGCGGGTATACCTGGCTGGCGAAGGTGGGGTCTACAGAAGGAGGCTTCCTTCTTGTCATTATGGCTGCTGGGGGAACTGGCCCTGGAAAAGATCAGAGCTGGGGTGCTCCAATGGGGCCAGAGCTGGGGGAAGGACCAGTGAGCAGCAGAGCACCCCAGGCCCCCACAGGCTCCCAGCAGCCAGGCTGTGTGCTGCCCAGAGTTCTGGGGCTGATCCCTGGGCCAGAATGCGCCTCCCAAGCACATGCTGGAACCGGCTGTCTCTGGGCCCAGCATATGGGTTCTAATAGGTCCACATGACATTTATGTTTTAAAGTTAGCTGCATATATCGGGAGAGTTTGAATTTTGGATTTCCTCTTGAAAAACCCTGGGCCAGCACTCCTGCCGGATGACAAGGGACTGGAGCTGAGTACAGAGCACCTTTGGATGGTCCCTGTACTCTTAGCGGGGGCTGCACTTCCCACATCACTAGCTTGGTCCTTGTGGGTATTTAAATTTTCACACATACACATGCCCTTAGAGAGTCCAGCTAAGCCACTGAAAATCTAGGTGAATGTGGGAAAAGGCCTGGAGGAGGACAGAGGGGCTGTGTTTGAGAAATAACAAGCAGGTGGATGACTACCCAGTAGAAGATGAGAGGAATCAGTGTGGACTGCTGGGCGGCTAGAGAGTCAAGTCGGAACTGAACTCCCCATCTCTCTGCTCAAACCTCCTCTCACTGGCTTTCCCACCTCACTTAATGGCAATCCAGCCTTCAAGCTGATCAGACCAGAAACTGGGAGACAGAAAAAAAATAAGAGAAGACAGCTTAGTAACTGGGGAGGCACGAGGGGAGGCTTCATAGTTGCAGGAATGCTCTACTTCTTAAATTCGTGTTGGGTAGCTGGTTTTGTGAGAATGCATTGAGCTCTCTGTGCTTCCGTGTATTGTAGTTTACAGAATAAAGTGTCAACGTGTCATGCATGTGTCTCAGTTGGGCACCGCTATAACCACACCATCACCCCAGGGGAAAAACAGACTTGTCCTTAAAATAAAACACACTTAAGATTTGATTTTCCAAAGGCTTGTTTAATCAGTGATTCTGAGTAAATGTTAGATTTACACTCATGGTTTTATTGTACAATAACATTTTACCTTCTTTTTAGGTAAATAGTCTGTGTATTGAAATGCCCTCAAATGAAAAGCATTTCCCATTGTAAAACTTTTACCAATTTACTTTTATATTTGTGATTTGTTTTTAACGAGGGCCGATATTACCATGTTGCAAGCACCACCTGCCCTGCGATGTATTTGAGACAGAGGGATGGCTCCAAGCCAAAAGTCTGATTTTTTTTTAACTTAATAAAATAAAGAAATGACTTTTTTATGCTCTGCTTTCTCAGTGTGCATTGTCTGATAGGGTAGAAAACAAATTATGTGAGGAAAAAAATAGGATTATCAGTTTTAACAGTCAGCATAAATTGTGATAACATTTTAATCTTTATTGTTTGAAATTCATCTGGAACTTAAAATGTTATTATTAATAGCCTTTTACTCGAAAATGCCTGCAAGTATTTGTTCTCTCTTGTCAGAGCATAATATTTACTTGTTAAATGGAAGCTTAATTTTTAATACATAGTTTAATTTTATACACACAAGCTACCTAGTTCAAGAACAAAGTTTTTGTTTTTTTTTATAAAGTCCATTCTCTATCCATGAATTTTTAAAACTCATTTAATATGCTTACACACATCTTAAGAGTTTTAAAATCACACTCTTTCGCTGGGCTTGCCTTAAGATTGCAGAGATGGGTGGGCCTCCTCGGGCTGCTGGGACACAGTGGGGGCCAAGGGGAATGAACAAAATGTTCACCAAGTCTTTGGTTTTTAAGACAAGTCAGGAAGCCACGAGTCACTGTACTATTTACCTGAATACCCCTGGAATATTATTGCACATCTTTGGGTGGATAACCTCGTGTGGCCACAATTCCTACTTGCTGAGTGAGAATCCCTAGAGACACAGCCTCCTGTCGTCTCCCACTTCACTCTGTTCATGGGGAACATCTTTCACACTTAAACAATGGGACAGAGGTACTCGATCCAGTGCCAGAAGGGCATCTCAATCCTCATGGCTTAGTATGGAGATTTCCTGGAGTGCAAAGCAGAAGGTGCAATCCAGGGTGGAGACTACACATCCTGACACATACACAGCAAGCACCTCCTTTTTGCTCTGGCCCCATTGTTGAAATGTGAAGGATTCTCCATATAAATGCCCCGTGCACAGTTAAGAAAAAGAAAGGGACGACGTGGTGGGAACTGACTCTTGTTGACGTAAGTTGGAGCTAGAAGCATGAAAGCCCTAGACTGGCCCTTTGTGGATCAGTTCACCCCCTTCTGCCTTCCTGTCCTTACCAAGGGTCCCAAACAGCAAATAGTCAAGCCAGCCAGTACGGGGATCTTCTCCGACTCAGGCTTTATCCTCTAAAGGCAGAAAGACCTCCGGAAGGGTGGCTGGTGGGTGCCCAGAAGCCCTGAGGAAAGCCTCAACCTCTGCTTTGGCCTGGGGCAGTGAGGAAAACCTCCCGGGGTGGGGTGGGGGGGATTCACAATTCAGATCAGAGTACAGTCATGCATTCCCAGCTTTGGGATGGAAACCTTCATTTCTACAGTGTGAGGACAGAGAACTTTCTCCAGCTTTCTTAATCTTATCACCTGTGGTAGGCTGAACATTGGCCCCCAAAGATATGTCCATGCCCCAATCCCTTAGAATCTGTGAATGTTATTTTATATGGCAAAGATTCTGCAGATGTAATTTAAGGATCTTAAAATGGGGAGATTATCCTGGATTACCTGCGTGGACCCTAAATACAATCACAAGTGTCTGTGCAAGAGAGAGGCAGAGGAAGACCACACACAGAAGAGAAGGCCATGGGAAAAAGCCAGGAATGATTCTCCCTAGAATCTCCAGAGACAGCATAGCCCTACCGACGTCCTAATTTCAACCCAGTGATCCTACTTCCAGACTTCTGGTCCCTAGAACCCTAAGAATACATTTTGGTTATCTTCTGTTGGTCAGAATGAAGTCTGACCAGAGTGGTGGTCATTTGTCACAGCAGCCTCAGGAAGCTAGAAAAACACCTTCTCAGCCAGAACCCTACATTCTCCTTGTGACCAAGTCTGTAAAATTTTGGTCCTCAACCCAGGACTGGCAGGCAGGCATTTCCTTTCTACATGTGATTTAGTGATTATTCGGCAAAATCAGCCTTCCTTGCTGTGAGCTGGCAGGGAAGTGTTGCATCCTCGGCATCCCACAAGATAAAGCTCCATGCCAGGGAGGCCAGGCATCCTATCCCTCTGGCTAGGATTCCATAATTGTTATAAAAGACTGTATGTTTTATTTTAAAATAAATATGCTACAAATTCTTGCCTAAATATTTTTAAGGAAGAAATCTTATCTTTAATTTTGTATTCCCCAGAGACTCTCCTTAGTTTAACAACACTCAGATTAATTATAACAAGGTCAGAGGGGATATAGTCAAGGATTACTCATCAAGTGGTTGTGAGCAAATGAATTTCTACCACAAATATAGTTTGCAACTCCAGGCGAACATTCATACTTTTTTATAACAAGCATCTTGATAACTACTTTGCTCTACCGAACATACAAAAAAATAATAATAACACTTTTCTCTACCAAACATACAAAATAAAAGCATTGCGGTTTCTAAAGCCTTGAGATGAGAGGTTACATTCCAAAGAAAATTAATGGTAATTCTAAAGGTAGACTGCAGAAGATCACAGTGCACTCCTGCAAATAAACTACTTAAGGTAATGATGACAAGATTCAAATAAGCAGGTAATTTTTTAAAATTTTTCTCTTGTATATGAAAGAAAACCAGTAGGAGTTTTGTAAAGAGAATGCATACTTATTATGAATTATTCAAGCACTGCATGGAGGTGAAAAAAATTCAAATGCCACTGCTCATAAATAATTATCATTTACATTAGGAGAGTCTTTTCTTATGTGTGTTCCAGAAAGGCAAAATAGATATACCAAAAGGTTTTGATAAATATGTGATTATTTTGTATATGCTAGTTGTAATATTACATTTGATTTCATTTGTATTTAAAACTTGAAAAAGAAATCAAAAGGAATCTAAAAGATTATATCTAACTCTAATTAGTATATCTAATAGTATCTAATGTGCATAATTATCATATAAGTATACATGACATAATAATTATATGTATTAGATATATTAAATACTAGATTTTTTATTAGATAGCTTTTTTAGATATTAGATATATTTTTTATTAGTTACATTAAATATTAGATTTTTTAAAAAGATCTTTTTATAACTACAAAGAGATTTGGAGGGAAAAACATTGAGACTAGAGAAATTGTTTTTATATTCCGTATTTCAATTTAGGCAAATCCTTTGACTCCTTGATGTGAAAAATGAGGACATTGATCTAGAGCCTCCTTTCCCTCCCCCATATCCTTACATACTGTGATACAAATATCTTACATACACATTTATATTTTAGCTCATGACTATAATTTGTAAATTTTTTTATTAATATTAGTTCGTAGTTAAATGTTTCTGAATCTTACCACAGCTTCTCTACCCCTGAAATCTTCATTTTGATTTATAGAAATTTATTTTTTTTAAATTTTTTTTTATTTATTTATGATAGTCACAGAGAGAGGGAGAGAAAGAGAGACAGGCAGAGGGAGAAGCAGGCTCCATGCCGGGAGCCCGATGTGGGATTCGATCCCGGGTCTCCAGGATCGCGCCCTGGGCCAAAGGCAGGCGCCAAACCGCTGCGCCACCCAGGGATCCCGATTTATAGAAATTTAACTTCAAATAAGACCTTTTCCCCCTCTCAGCTAATGATATTTATTGCTTGGATGTTTATATTTTCAAAAATACTTATTTTCAACAATATTTCCCCTTAACTTTTTTACTCTAACTTACAACTTATACTTTTCTGAATATTTAAAATTTTCTCAAGGCTTAGAGAAATTAAAAGCTTTTACCCAATGTCACACAGCTAGTGTGCAAAGTCAGGACACCAATGCAGGCCTAATTTCAAAGCTCACCGTGTTGTCATCTATCCATCATCCACTGTTCCCATTCAGTTACACACTTGCTCATTATCTATCACTCCTCACCTATGTAGCTCTGTATCTATCCGTTACCTCCATTCATCCTTCAGACATCCATTTACCTACTTCATTATTCCATTCATTCATATATGATACCAATGCAAGCATACATACATAGTCATTCATCTATCCAGACATTCCATCTATTCCATCTGTCAATCAGCCCATCATCCTTCCATTTACCTATCTATTTATCTACATTAATTTACTTTAACATCCATTCATCCACCTATACATGGATACATAGATACAACCACTCATCCAGACATTCATCTATCCAACTATTCATCCACAAAGCCACCCTTTCATAAATCAGTCCATTCCATTTCCTATGGATCCTTTTATCTTTTCTATTAATTCATCTGCTCATCCAACCAGTCTATCAATTTATCCAGTCACTGATAACTCTGAAAACGAGAACTTTCGTAGAATAGGGAATTGTCTTCTTCTAAGAGTCTGTTGTGTTCTCATTCCATTTCCCAGCCATCAAGAGAAGACCATAGTATTTCATGAGACAATAAGGAGGTCTGTGAGCCCTTGACTGTCTCTCACCCATATGAAAATTCTTGCAAGAGAGACTGTGGGTCTTATGGTCTTAAATATGGATGCCTTCGGTAATCTACCCAATGACTGAACCTTCTAATGTTTGTGCAGTAACGAATCCTCTCTTTATGGAAGAGTCATCAGCAAAGATTACAACCTAAGACTATGAGGCAGAAATTTTGCCCATTTAGACCTCCTCTGTCATTGGCCTGGTATTTTTATTGCAGTCACAACCTTCCATCAACCGACCCACTGCTTAGTTCTCTGGCCATCCACATGGAGTCACTGAATGTGACTTGTCAATTTACACCTAGTTTAACATCACTTTCTTTCCCTACCCCACTGTAGTGAAGCAGCCTGGAGGCACCACTTGGGTGGACCTCAGTAAGAGCTTGATGTGAAAGAAGCTCAGTTTCTCACTCAGATGAGTGATTCACAGTTAACATGATTGAATCAAGGCTATTCGTGACAAATACAAGTCAAAACAAATCAAGAGGAAAGAGTAGAGACGTAAAAATAAATTTTGAAGCCTCTCTTGCAGGGTATTTTGCAAAATCGAGAAAGAAACTATAATCAAACTTAGAGCAGAAAAAGAAAAAGAGTAAGAGGAAGAAGGAGAAAGAAGAGGGCATTTGCGATAGTGACAAGGAGTTCTATGAGGAGGAGGAGGGAGAAGAAAGAGAGAGAGTAGTGCCCTACAATCTAGAGAGCTAGACTTGTCTTCTGGTTGCCTCCAGAACAATCAATGATAAAGAAATTACAGAAATGAGACAGAGAAGTTATTATAAGAACTGTGACTGGTTCCTGGGGAGACTAAAGCCAGGGTGAACTCATATGAAACGTTAACAGCAGTCCCAGGTGGGGGTGGGGCAGCAGGTATAGAGAGGGGAAGAAAACTGTGAGGAGAAACTTCCAGTTCTGTTCATTCTTCTCTCCCATATTTCCCAGGGAAGATGACTGGTGGCCTGGTGGCCTCTGTCACTGGAAGAAAGAAATCAGTGGTAATAGCTTGGCTATTACCCTTGCTCAGGAATGCCAGGGTAACTTCAGAGCTGGGCCGAGTTGAGATTCTGATGAAAACACATGCAGGCTGACCAGATGCCCAGGCATTTACTCCTCTGTCTCAGTCTCCTCAAAACCCTCATGGGATGGCAGGTGACCATTTCTTTTTTTTTTTTTTTTTTTTTTTTAATTTTTATTTATTTATGATAGTCACACACAGAGAGAGAGAGAGAGAGAGAGAGAGAGGCAGAGACACAGGCAGAGGGAGAAGCAGGCTCCATGCACCGGGAGCCCAATGTGGGATTCGATCCCGGGTCTCCAGGATCGCGCCCTGGGCCAAAGGCAGGCGCCAAACCGCTGCGCCACCCAGGGATCCCCCATTTCAAGAACAGTGGCTGAGCTCCTTGTGAATGGAGCCAACCATTCTAAAGATCTTGTTTTCTTTCAGTGCTGTTTTTTTTTTTCAAATAAATTAAAGAGGAAACCCTGAATAAAGAAATTTCTCTGTGAAATGAAAGCAAAAAAAGGGATGTTGAGTGGCAATCCTGGAGTACCTGAGGCTCTCCATTCCAGGGCTCGTTCCTGCTCCTTCCTTCATACTCATTGGAAGGACAAAAGCAGACCTCTATTGCATCCCTTTCCATTATTGGACTGGGCAGCTGATAACCACAAGAGAAACATGATAGTATAAACAAGATAAGTATAAAAATATAACAAAGATATTCAAAGATATGAGAGAGAATATTGGTAAAGTTAAGAAGGAATAAGAAGAGGTGCCTCAGTGATGCAATTGGTTAAGCATCAGACTCTTGGTTTCAGCTCAGGGGTCCTGGGATCAAGCCCCACAGGACTCCATGCTCTGCTTCTCCCTCTGCCTCTGCCCCTTCTCACCACTCATGCTCCCTCTCTTGTTCTCTCTCAAAAAAAATAAATAATCTTTAAAAAAAAAAAAAGGAACAAGAAGCAATAAAAGAAGACAAACATGTGCCTCTTCTGATAGAAAAATAGGAAATTCTTTCAGGACAGCAAGAGAACCTAGGCACAGTTTTATAAAATATACTTAAAGATAACAAAGAGAGAACAAGGTAGTAAAGAAGTGGCTTTACCCCAGATCTTGAAGAAAACAGGGATCTAGAAAAGCATGCTTGACATTTGGACTACTTCTGCCCGGGGAGCATGTACTGATTCTGCACAAGTCAGCAATATCTGTAATAACCAAACACTGGAAACAACCAACATGTCCCTTACAATAGGTGGATAAATAAATGGACACAACCCCTTGTTCGTTTCTCAGAGTTAGGAGTCTCTCATGTTGGTGGTGGAAAGGGAGGTGGGCAGGGGGTTGGGGTGACTGGTGACTGGGTGACAGGCACTGAGGGGGGCACTTGACCGGATGAGCACTGGGTGATATGCTATATGTTGGCAAATTGAATTCCAATAAAAATAATAATAAAATAAATAAAGAAACGGACACATTCGCACAATGCAATACTACACAGCCCTGAAATGGATCAACTACAATTACATGCAACACCATGAGTGGATCTCAAAAACTCAATATCTAATGAAAGCAGCTAGATGCAAACGAGTACATATTGTTTGATTCAATTTATAGACAGCTCAAATATGGGCACAACCAATCCATACTGACATACCTGAATAGTCATTTCCTTTGTGGGAGTAGCATAATGACTAGGGATGAGGTGATGAAGATTTCTAGGGTACTGGTAATATGCAGGTAGGAAGGTGAGCACATATACTTTTCCCTATTCCTCCTGCTAAATACAACTTAATGCCCTAGATATTGTGTATAAAACAAACATAAGAAAACTCTGAAAGGTGGAGAGAAGAAAACAGACCAGCATTGGACCTTGGGACCCAAGGAATGACACAGTGATGAGTTCCCTATATTTTCTTTTTACTTATATATTCTGGACTTGGAGCACAAGAAGGTAGTGATAAAAAGACCACTGAATACAGACAAATATAAAGAATCAAACAAAGCCTGCTCTCTCTAGTCAATGGATGGAGAAAAGGATAGCCTAACAAGACAGAGAACTTTAGTCAACAACTGCTGTGCTCCAATCGAATACCACAGGTAAAAAAACTATGAGGTTTCCCCTATCATCTACCTACCCCAGCAAAGTCCAAGTGGTGAGTACAACCTTCCACCATTACTAAGCTGTATCAAAGCTGGGATGGAGCATCAAGGAAGGCCAAGATGGGAGCCGGCCCTTTCATCCCCACAGGGCAGTACTGAGGCCTCCCACCCACACTCTCAGTGGAGACCATGCAGCGAGTCTTCACATTCATCCCCTCTCCCACCTTAACAAGACCCAACTGATTTTTTATAAAGGTGCAAAGGTAATTCAATAGAGAAAAGATAGCCTTTCCAAAAAGAAAGAAAAGAAGACCACCTCCAACATACCCCATACAAATCTAACTCCAACTCTATCATAGACTGAAATGTAAAACTTAAACCTATTTTTAAACTTTTAGAAAAAACATAGGAGAAAATCTCTGGGACTTAGGACTTATTGAAGAATTCTTGGACATGACACCAAAAACACAATTCTTAAAGGAGAAAAGTCAGTAAGTGGGCTTCGTCAAAAGTAAAAACTTTTACTCTGCAAAAAACCCTGTTAAGAGGTTGAAAAGACAAGCTGCAAGATGGGAGAAAATATTTGCAAACCACACATCTGATAAAGGACTAGTATCTATAATATCTATATTGTATCTACAATATACAGAGAATTCTCAAAACTCAAATAATCCAATTTAAAAAATGGACAAAGGACATGAGCAGACAATTCACCAAGGAGGATATACAGATGGCAAATAAGCACATGAAAAGATGTTCAGCATTGTTAGTGGTTAGGGAAATAAGGATTAAAACCACAATGAAATATCACTAGATAGATACCTCTCAGAATGGCTTAAAAAAATTAAAAAAAAAATGACAAAACCAAAGGCTGTGAGGATGTGGGAATGTAAAATGGTACAGTTACTCTGAAAAACAGTTTGGCAGTTGCTTTAAAAAAAAATAATAAAACCTGTCATATGACCCAGTAGTGCACCTCAGGCCTCTATTCTAGAGGAAAAAAAAAAACTTACGTTCACATAAAATACTTGTACATGGTTGTTCATAGCAGCTCTATTGGTAGTGGCCAAAACCTGGAAATAACCCAGATGCCCTTTAATAGGTAAATGCTTAAATAACCTGGGGTAATCCATACCATGGGATAATATAAAACAGTGAAAAGGGAGCTGATTATTGATACATACAACCTGAATGAATCACCATAGAATTATGCTGAGTGAAAACCAATCCCAAAGGGTTATATACTGTATAATTCCACTTACATAACATTCTTGAAATGACAAAATTATTGAAAAGAAAAATAGCTGTGGGACGCCTGGGTGGCTCAGCGGTTGAGTGTCTGCCTTCAGCTCAGGGCGTGATGCTGGTCCAGGGATCGAGTTCCGCATCAGGCTTCCTGCAAGGAGCCTCCTTCTCCCTGTCTATCTCTATCTCTCTGCCTCTGTGTGTGTGTCTCTAATGAATAAGTAAATAAATAAAGTCTAAAAAAATAAAAAGAAAAATAGTTGACTGGTTGCTAGAAGTTAGGAAGGGGGTGGGGCATGAGGGACCCTTGTGGTGATGGAAATGTCCTGTATATTGACTTTATCAGTGACAACACCGTAGCTGTGTCATTGCACTACAGTTTCGCAAGATGTTATGACTGGAGGAATCTGGATAAATTATACACAGGATCTGTCTTATTTCTTTCAGCTGCTTGTGAATCTACAATGATCTCAAAGAGAAAGTTTAATTTAAAAAAGTATATATAGTAGCAAAGGGCTGAAAATAGCCAAGATTTTCTTTTTTTATTTTAAATTCAATTAATTAACATATAGTGTTTTATTCGTTTCAGAGGTAGAGTTCAGTGATTCATCAGTCTTTTTTTTTAATTTTTTTTATTTATTTATGATAGTCACAGAGAGAGAGAGAGAGAGAGAGAGAGAGGCAGAGAGACAGGCAGAGGGAGAAGCAGGCTCCATGCACTGAGAGCCCGACGTGGGATTCGATCCCGGGTCTCCAGGATCGTGCCCTGGGCCAAAGGCAGGCGCCAAACCACTGCGCCACCCAGGGATCCCAATTCATCAGTCTTATATAACACCCAATGCTCATTACATCCTGTGCCCTCCTTAATGTCCACTACCCAGTTACCCCATCCTCCCATCCTCTCCCCTGCAGCAACCCTCAGTTTGTTTCCTATGATTGAGAGTCTCTGATGGTTTGTCTCCCTTTCTGAGTTTGTCTTGTTTTATTTTTCCCTCCCTTCTCCTATGATCCTTTGTTTTGCTTCTTAAATTCCACATGAGTGAGACCATATGATAATCCCACATATGAGTGAGATATATAATTGTCTTTCTCTGATTGATTTATTTCGCTTAACATAATACCCTCTTGTTCCATCCACGTCATTGCAAATGGCAAGATTTCTTTTTTTATTTTTTTTATTTTTTGGATGGCTGAGTTGTATTTCAACATGTATGTGTGTGTGTCTGTGTGTGTACCACATCTTCATCTGTCCATGAATATCTGGGCTCTTTCCATAGTTTGGCTATTGTGGATATTGATGCTATAAGCATTGGGGTCCAAGTGCCCCTTTGGATTGTTATATTTGTATCTTTGGGGTAAATACCTGGTAATGCAATTGCTAGGTTATAGGGTAGCTCTATTTTCAACTTTTTGAGGAAACTCCAAACTGTTTTCCAGAGTTAGCCAAGACTTTCTTTCTTTCTTCTTCTTTTTTTTTTTTTTTTTTTAGCCAAGACTTTCTTAAAGAAAATTTAAAAATATAGGGAAGATGTAGAAGTACATCTAGATTGACCAGAGGACATTTTCTGGAAAACAGTTTGGCTTAAAATCAAACATATTTGGTTCTATACACCAATGTATCTACTCGATACATATCTTAGAAAAACTTCTCTCAGGTGCATGAGGAAGCATATAAAGAATGTTCATAGCAGCATTTGTAGTAGCACAAAGAATACTGTGCATTTTCCAATGTTAATTTCCTGGTTTTACTAATGTATGATGGCAATGGAAGATATTATCATTATAAATCTAAAATTATTTTAAACTTAAAAACATCTTTTATCTTGGACACATTTTACCGAAAATGATTTAAAAACTGGAGCATACACGTCAGTATTCACTAAACAGCAGTGCAAACAAAAGAACCGCTACTATATGCATCAACAAACACATCTTAGGAATATAATGTTAAGAAAACTGCAAGTCATAACAGAGACCATACCTTACATAAAGTTCACAAGATGCAAAGAAAACAAAGTATTGTTCAAGGACACATCAAAAAATGTGATAAAACTCAAAGAAAAACCAGAGTTGTGCATTTCTGCAAATAGGGAGGAAGGAGAAAGGATGCACGGGAGGGAAACAACTGGAGACCTTAGAAGTATTGTAACATTTGATTTCTCCAGCTGGGTGGAGGGTCAATGGGCATTCACAATGAAAAATTTTCTTTACAACTTACACAGATATCAAACTTATGCAATAAGAAGCTTTACCTAATTAAAATAATAAATAAAATAAAGGAACACAAAGACAGCAGACCCTCAAGTTTTCAGAAACTTATTCTGGTGGGTTTACCAAACCCAAACTGAGTGACCCAGGGGCCACATTTCCCCTTTTTTTTTTTGAACCTGGAGAAAGCCTATTTCTTCCAGGGCAGGTTAAGGACAAGAGCCCAAATGAGGAGAGACAAGCAATGACAAAAGGTGGAGAAGGAGGGAGACATGGAGCAGAGCAAACTCAGACTTCCACAGCACAATGACCACATTCTGTGAGCAACAGCAGTTATTACCTCCAGCTACATGAGCCAACCTGTCGTGCTGTGCTTGAAGTAGGTAGGGTTTTTGTCATCTGAACTGGAATAATCCTGACAGAGTCCCATAGGTGTCCTGGCCCATGGGTCTGACTTTGAGGCTTATAGGTGGCCAGAGGGGCCTGGGTCCCACCCATCCCTCCCCTACTGTCATACTGCCTTTCGTGTGGAGGACCGGGTGATCAGAGAAGGTGTAGGACTTGCCCAGGCTTACCTAACTTCCTGCCAGTAGCTTACCTGACTTTCTATCACAATTCAACTGCTTTGTCTTGACAGTGACAATGTCCTCAGTACAGGAGGATGAGAGGGTGCAGGAAGACAGCACCAGGTGGCATCTGGAATATTGGTGGAGGGACCACTCAGAGGTAGGAAGTGCTGCAGCACTGGAATAGTCTCTCCTTCTGGAGCTTCCTTCAGCCCCATGCTGGATACAATCTCCTGAGAGAGCAAGAGCCCCAGAGCAGAAGTAGAGTGGGAGTTTGGAGGGTGCCCCTGAGCCTGATGCCAGGCACAGTGGGGCAGGTATCCTAGACTGCTGGCCCTACAATCTCTGAGGCTCCAAACCAAAGGCAACTCGGAGAAATAAAACAGTTGTTTTGATTTGCATTCTAGACATTCATTCAAACATTCAACAACTATTTACTGAGTTCTCATTTAGGTCCTTGAGATCCTGTGATGGAGCTTCAACAGCTGCTTTCATGGAACTCACTTTCTAGTTTTTAAACAAGCAATGAGAGAGGGATCCAGCTGGGTTGACTATGGGCCAGGAAGCCTATGGGGCTGATAAACAAACCAGAAACAGACAGGAAGACACCCCAATCAAGCCATGTAAGTCAGAAAGAGGATGACAAATGTCCCTTGGTAATCTCTAGGGGTTGAGCTTGCTTCTCTTCTCTCTGTACACACACACACACACACACACACACACACACATACACACGGAGCTTGCTCCCAAATGTTCTTTGAACCACAGTAAAGAAGGAGACCATGTGGTGGTTGAACAGTAGGAGGCAGCTTCATGAAACCTCCATTAACTGGAATGCCTTACCATCCGGCTGTCCTGGGAGTCCTTCTAACACTTGGGTTCCTTGCTCTCACCCACTCACAACTTGTCCCACGGGCCTCGCTGGGCCAGAGGAATACAGAGGGGAATGGGAAGCAACCCTCCTGTCCTCGGGAAGCTCCTTGTCCAGATACAACTAATTGCCAGGGCAAGCAGAGGCCTCGGAAGCCTGGTGGCCCCAGAGTCAAGAACTGCTGCAGGGCACTGTCCAGAGACAGCCGTGCTGATATTCGGGTGTCTGCTCCTTCGCTCTCATGGGACAGCAGATCCAGGATAAAATTACCTGTAGGAGCGGTTGGCTTGAGATTGGCAGGCACCCTTTCCTGGTCCTCCTCTCTTGCTGGCCAGCTCTGAGGTGACACCGCTGACCCCAGAGAGGAGCCCAGGGGAGGGAGGGCTAGAGCCACCCACACAGGGTCGCGGCCGGGCCGGCCAAGCCCCCTGGCCCACCGCCCCTGGCTCTCCCCCGACCTCCTCTCCTTCCCCTCTCGGCGTCGCGGGAGGTGGAGGAAGGGACCCGCATCTAGGTTCTGGAAGACTAGAAACAGATGTCCCCTGGCAATTTCGTGTCATTTTTCTGGATTCAAAGGAGGGGTCGCGTTAGAGCGGGGAAGGCAGGCAGCCGCGGGGCGGGGGCGGGGGCGGGGGGCGGCGAGGGGCGGCGAGGCCCGGGGGTCTCGGAGGCCGGGCGCGGGCACCCGGGCCCCGCATGACATCAGAGGCGGGGAGCGCGCAGAGCGCAGGCGCGGGCCGCGGAGGGCGGACGGGAGGGGGCGGCGCGCGGCTCGCGGCTCGAGGCTCGCGGCTCCGGAGAGCGCTCCTCCGCCTCCGCCCCCGCCGTCCCCGCGCCGTCCCTGCGCCCCGCGCCTCGGGCGTCCAGAGCGCGCCCCGCGCCCCGCGCCCCGCAGCAGCCCAGCCGCAGCCGCAGCCGCAGCCGCAGCCCCAGCCCCAGCCCCAGCCCCAGCCCCAGCCCCAGCCCCAGCCGCCGCCGCCGCCGCCGCCGGACACGCCGCCGCAGGCCGGGGCCGGGCGCACCGGGGAGCCAGGGACGCGCGCAGCCCGCCCTTCCCCCTCCGGCTCCCGCACCGCCGCCGCCTCCCCCGCCCTCCCCCTCCGGCTCCTTCGCCTCGCCGCCGCCTCCTGCACGGCCCGGCCGCCAGCACCATGTCCGCAGGGGGAGATTTTGGGAACCCGCTGAGGAAATTCAAGTTGGTGTTCCTGGGGGAGCAGAGCGGTAAGTGCCCCCCGGTTCTGGCTGGGCGCCGAGTCACCCCGCCGCCCCCCTCGTCCGCCCGGTGAGGCCCCGGCCCCGGCGCGGAAGGGCCCCTCCGAGCCCGGGCGGAGGGAGGCCCCGGGGAGGGCCGCGGGGGGCGCCGGGCCCGGGGAGGGGTGCGGGGCTGCAGCGGCGGGAGGCCGAGGGCGCGGCTGCTCGGCGGCGGGGCTCGCGGGCTCCTCGCAATGCGGCAGCGGCGGCGGCTGCGGGCGAGCGCGCAGGTGGCCGGGCGCGGGGCGCGGGGCGCGGGGCGCGGGCGGGGGCCGGGGCCGGGGGGGCCGGGGCCGGGGCCGGGGGCGGGGGGCGGGGGCCGGAGCCCCTCTCCCGAGCACGAGGCGGGCCGGCGGGGGCTCCCTGCGGACCCTGCCCCGACAGATGTTTAGTGCTGGGCACGTCCAGGCCCCGGAGCCGGCGGCCTCGGGGGAAGCCGACACCTGTCTCCCGCGGAAAGGGCGGGCGCCGCTGTAGGGGAACGGGGCGCCCACCTCCCCCGGCCTCACGTCCGACTGGGCGCGGAAGGTTCTAGACGCTGCCCGGTGCCCGCGTGTGGGAGCGCCCCTCGGGCGCAGGGTCTGGGCGAGGACAGCGAGGGGTCCCCGGTGCGAGGCGGATTGGGGGATGGTGCGGGGGTGCCTCGCCCCGAGACGCGGCGAAGCCCGGCGCTGGGCAGAGAAAGGACCGGGCGGCACGCCCTGCCTGGCTGCCCAGCACCCTCCGGGGAGCGGGGGGGAGCGAGAGCGCTGAACGCAGACGAGGCTTCCCACCCCCACCTCCCGGCTCTCCGCCCGTCTTGGGGGAGGGGAGGTCACCGAGGCAGCCGGCCAGGGGCGGGGGAGCGGGAGCGGGGGAGGGGGAGACCGCGGCCTCCCTGCCACCCAGCAGCCTCTCGGGGACAGCATCTCAGAAACCCCGGTTGGCCCCGAGGTGAGAGGACCAGATGGAAGAGCGAGGATCCCGCTGACACCTGTAGGAAGGAGTGGTTCTCAGAGCATCTCCCCAGAGGCCTCTCACCTGGGGCTGCAGAGAGACAGGCTGGGCCTTGCCCAGCTCACCTCAGGAAGAAGGCGGTCACTGGGGACAGGATCCCCAGCCCTAGCTCTGCACACCAGTCCAGTTCACGTGCTTTGATGCCTGTCTGTCCAAGGGGCCAAGACGCAGGCAACCTTAGGAGGACCTGATGGGCTCAGGGAGCAGTGCTACCCTGCTGTGTGTACAAGTGGGTTGTGAAGGTCACATGGCAGGCTTCTGTGTTGCTGCTCATTCCCTGGGGTGGATGGTTCAGAGAAGGATGTCAGAAGGTGGTCAGGCCCTAACGTGGGGATGGATCCTGGGGCCAGGCTGTGGGCATTTCAGAACAGAATCAACTCAGCCAGCCAGCCCTGGGTCCTGGACTGTGAGTTTCTGATCTTAACAGAGTCCAGCTTCTGAGCTCACTATGCCTGTAGGGATTTCAGGAGTCTTCACATCCCAGTGCTACTCTTACCCAGCCTGAAGCCCTGGGAGAGAACTCTGATCAGACAGCCTGGGACTTGAATTCCTGCTTGTGTTGTCTCGAGCAGATTTCCAGGCCTCTCTGGACCTCAGTTTCTGTCTCTGCGAAATGGTTGCCTGAGGGCAGTTCTCTTAGTCCTTCACATTTCCCCAGTGCTTCTCAAAGGGCCTTAGCTCTGTTAAGTTAGTTCTCAAGAAACATTTTTTTATTCCCAGTCTGAACATGTTTCCGCCCATCAGACCAGGGCTCTGATGAGGAGAATGCCTCTTGTGAATTTGAGTGAAAACTCTGGACTCCCTCAGAATCTCTGATGGGCTGAGGTCCCTGAGGCGCCATGCAAACCCCCTTTGTTCCTAAATCACAGAAACGAGAGCTTAAGGCCTCAGAGATGGAGTCCCCATTCTGCATGTGTAGATAAGAAGTCTGATCCCCAGGGAGGAGGAGGACTTATGGAGAGTCCCAGGGTGAGTTGCTAGTACTTCAGGGGCTGGAACCAACATCTCCTGTTCCCAGTTGTCAGCATGTCATTGGGAATTAAGATGACCTTGAATCAGGGAGATGGAGAATTGGGGAGCCCTCCTGAGTTGGGGTAAGGATTGTCACCCTCTGGCCAGCCTTGTGGCCGTGTTGGATGACCTGGGGGGAATGCTGAGCTGTTTGGGCTGGGGGCAGGGTTTGTAGGCCCACCCTTGGAACACAGGTCATTAGAGATGAAAGGCTCTGCCATCAATGGGATTGGCTATTGGCCACTCTGGTCCCTTCTGGCTGGGAGCCTTAGGGCCCTGAGAAGCCTTCTCCCACTAGACTGTGTAGTGGATTGCGTACTTCATATTCTACATGGCTTTTGGGGCCCTGAAATTAGGTGGGGGACATAGGCATCCCAGAGCCTGGTACGATGGGGAACTGCCTTCGGAGATACTGCTTCTGTCTTGCCTGCACACAGTTTTGTCTGTATTGGTCCTTTGTGTCACTGTAGCCTATGCAGTGTAGGGAGCCCCTGAGTTCTGGCCCTCCCTCTACCCTGGCTCTCCCTCCCTATGTGACTTCAGAGGTCCTTCACCTTCTCTAGCTGAGACACTTGGGTCAGCTGAGCTTGACAGAAGCCATCTAGAGAAGCATACCTATATGAGCTGACTACCCTGGATAGAAGGCAGGGGAAGGGGCTGGAGGAATGTGGCCTTTTCTTGTTTCTTGTGGGTGGTATAATGGTGCCATCTCCCTAGGCTAGTGGAGGAGGACACCTGGATTCCAAAAAGGAGTACCTGACCTGGAGCCCAGTGATGAGGAGGACACCTGGAACAGATAATTCTAGGAGGGTATCAACCCTTCAAAGATACCAGGATCTGGTTTGAGTGGGAAGCCCTTAAGGAACCACGCTAGAGAGAATACCTCTAGCCCATAAGAAAGCCCTCCTCTTGGCAGCAGAATGACTGCTGTCCCCTAGACCATGGAATACAGGCTGGCTGGCAATGTCAGCCTGGCAGGGAGTGGGACTGTGGAGAGGGCTGTGGTTCCAGAATGAGGGGAAGGCTGTGTAGTACTGCTGGTGTTCAGATGGCTGTCACTGGGCCTGATGGCCATGCTCTTAATGCTGATGGCAGTGGTGGGGGATTCGATGGAGGATGAGGCACACTGGTCCCAACTGCAACACTTGGTGACATCCAGAGAAGACAGGCATGAACTGGTGTCTTAGGAAGGAGAGGAGGTCTTCCTCCTCTGGGGGGACGCATCTTCCTCCTAAGTTCTGATAGTGTTCTGCGGGGGTGGGAGTGGGGCATTAGGCCTCCCTCGGGTGCATCTGGGTGTGTCATGGGGACTAGGGATGTGGCAGATAGGCCTGTCCAGTGTTCTGGCCCCTTCGGATCTCCATTCTCTGAGACTACTCTGCCCAAAGCAGAAAGATTGAGGGCCTGCCACAAGTTTGATCTGCTTTCTCAGGTTGAGGTCACCAGACAGCGTGTCCCTCTAACCTGCCTCCTCTCTGTCTTGTCCCTGGCAATTGTGCTGCTCACCATAGTGAGCACCATGTGAATGGCGTCCCCAGAGTTGTGCAACACAGTGACTGTGCACAGCTGCCTTTGACTATTTAGTCATTTGTTCACTTATCCCTCTCTCTCCCACCACATCCCTCTTTCCCTTCCTCCTTCCATCATCCATTTATTCATTTAGTCAGGTCTTTGAGTGTATTCCTGCATCATAGAACTTATGGTCCACTGGGGAGTTCAGACATTTGTGGCTATAATTATAGTAAAGGTCTATGCAAGCTATGACAAGAGAAGAACAGCTGCTGTGAAAGCACATAGCAGGGCGTCCCACCCACCTTTGTGGGCAGGTGTCAGAGATGGCTCCTAAGACTTCAGAGGAGGAGATGCTTCTCTAGGCAGCCGTCTGGTACTCCGGTGGGCTGAGTGCAGGGGCCCACCCTCTCCAGGGAGCTTTGTCTGTTCTTCATCCTGCTCTGGAGAAAAAAAGGCTGGGATGGGGAGCAGGAGGATGAGGGTGTCTGGCTTCCTAGTGCTGAGAAGGGGCTTTCCCCCACTGTCATCTCATTCCTCTGGGTTAAGGAGTGGTTGTTTCCCCTACACACACACACTGCCCAGAAGGCTTGGCCTGCCTTGCCTAGGGCCTGGCCCAGCCTGACCCCTGCCATCCCACCACACACCATCCATAACCACATGGGGAGCCCTTTGCTGACCTGGGCATTGTACCTGAATCCCATCCCGGAAGTCTGCTCCCTGCTACCTCCCAGATCCACTCGTTCTGCTGTGCCTGGCCCATCTGGACACTCACCATGGCATAGCTTTGGTTTCTTTCTGAGTATTTGAAAAACACAATCACATGCTGCCCCATGACCTCTCTGTTGTTTCAGTTATTCTGGATTTTTAAGTGTTGATTAGCTCTTTCAGATACAAAACCCCTAATTGAATTTTTAAACCCCTTAAAGGAAATTTAAGCGCCTAAGAGGACAAGGTCTTAGCTCCTTTCCCCTCTTCCCTTTTGCAGGGAGTTTGTGCTCCTTAAATATCTGTATTTAAAAATGATGAGATTATTCTCGCTGTGTGATATGTCCTGATAGTCCCTCAGTAGATTAAAAGCAAGGGGAGTCAAGGCAGCTTTGAAACAGGATTCTTCATCCTGACACCTGCTGCTTTCCCAAGCCTGGAGATTTTTACCAGAAACACTTAATCTTTCACAGAGGGTTGGAGCATTTAGCCTTGATCGTGCCCAATCTATAGTTCATCTCACAAAAGCTGACATTCTCAGGGTACCCACCTCCCACCACCTTTTCTAAAGAAATAGGAGAAAGCAGCAGGGCCACCAGAGGTGGGAAGGAAGGGATGCGCCCAAACCGGATGTTGCCAGAGCTCACTTGGAGATCTGAGGTAAATCACCAAGTCATCCTGTGTCTCAGCTTCTTGGTCTTGTTTTCTCTCCTCCCAATTTTTTCCCTCCCTTCCGCAGTGGCTGGAATGATGGGGGGAACCTTGGGTGTTGGGTATGGACCCAGAATATTGGCTTTATTTGTGTAAGGAAGGTGTGCATGAGATGAGAGAATCAGATGAGACCCCAAGGTGAGAATTAACCTGTACTTGGCATAAGACAAGCATGGCACCCTCAATGCTGAGGTCAGAGACAAGAGAACTAACCAGAAGAGAAAAATGAGACCATTAGAATACACCCTGGTTCTATATGATCTGATAATCATTATCATTTGCAGCCCCCAAATTATAATGAATCCCATTAAAATACAACCAAATAACCTCATCGTCCTTTTGTTATTTATCACATCCGTAAAGTCAGCCCATGAATATTTACCCTTATAGGTGTTCCCCTGACCTTGCAAACTGGCCCGGGGCAGACCTGAGAATGGTACCGTCTGCGTCCACCCCAGCTGCAGTGTCTTCCAGTCCTCTGCCTTCTGTGTCTTCCACTGTTGCTGAATGAATGAACCATTGAATGTGCAGGGCTGTTTGGTCTCAGTGTAAATAAGTTAGAGAAATTGCTGGGCAGAACCATTGATCAAGGTGAGAAGAGATTAGGGTGAGCAGCAAAATCTATAGACATCAGGGGTGGACTGCCGGAAAAACTGGGCTGGGCACCTTCCTCAACTGCCTGTCTGTCATCCTTTTCCATTTGTCAGCACAGAGTAGAGGAGATGGGGGAGGTTGTCAGGGAGAAGTACCAGCCACGCCCTGAGATGAGCAGCTTTTGTTAGAGCCAAAAAGATGTGCACCAGGAAATGGGGCCCCCAGCAGAGCCCCTGCTTCATGAGAGAGGAAAGGAGAGGATAAAGATTCATAATGCCCTGTGAACTCCTAGGAGGAGTTCATTGCTGTATCTTAAGGCTTGAAACTTCCATTTTTCCTATTTCTGTAACTATTGCCCTAAACTAAGTGGGATCTTTTAAAAAGTAAATGTTCACTGCTGTGAATACTTTGTCATGTTAGTGAAGTGATTTATTTTTAGTTTTTAAAAAAGCATATTTATCCTGGTCTCTTGGTAACAAGACCAGTGGGAGCCCAGGTAATTCAACCACATGTCCCAGGCCAGGCACCACCTATTCCCAGGTAGGGACATATCCAAGGGACAGGCTAGGATCCAGGAGAAAACAGATGATACCCTGCTCCTTTGGGCAGAAGAGAGTCTTAAAAGCAAAGGTTACTCCCAGGAAACACACTGAAGACTGGCAGCCTAAGGCACCAGCAGGTGCTGTGGACAGTAAGAGAGGAAGACTTGAGTTGTGTGCCTTCTGTGCTAGAGACCACAGCTTTCTTCCAGGACCCGGAAGGATAGTTGGTGAAGGGGCATGATGTCTTGGGATTTCACCAGAGAAAGGAGCTTCCAATATTGGGTTAACTGGCTTACCCGATTTCCCCTGTGACTAGAAATGAGATAAAGGCAAGTCACAGAGATTGGCCATGAGCTGGGACTTTATTCTGAGGGAATCACATCCACACCTAGGAAGGATTCTTCATTCTAAGGGCATAGAGAGGGTAATAGATGGGTAGGGGTCCAGAACAAGTCTGTCTTTCCTAGAAAATGGAGCTGACCTTCTTGGGTTTCTGTGTTTTTCCTCCAGTTAATCTCAGGTGGCATTTAGGCTCTACATGGGGTACTTTCTCCCCAGTATGTTAAGATAGATATGGAATTCTCCCTGTTTTGCAGGTCAGGAGACAGAGGCTCAGGCAGAGCTGGTCATGGCCACAGACTCACAATGCTGCTAATGTGGCAGCATTGAATTTGAACCCAGGTCACTGTGAGAAACCCAGAGTGATCTGTTGGGCCTCATGCCTCACAGGCAGTTTCAGGCCCTGTTATAGGGTAAGAGGACAGAAGAACACTGAGGCCTTATAGACATGAGGTCTGCTGTAAATATTTCCTGTGGAATTATGTGCCAAGCTCTTTGCTGAGGATGAGCCAGTGGATCACAGCATGGGGGAGCATTGGAAGAGGCCCTGGATTCCCCTAGGCTGGTGAGGAGGGCAGGGAGATTGCTCTAAGAAGCAGGCAGGGTCTCCACGTGGGAGTCTGCTGGAGCTGGATTGCATATCAGACACTCCTTTCTTACACAGAATGAACTACTTATTTGAGGTGGTTTGAAAGGAGTTGATTATAGAGATTGTAGGGATAGCTAAAGCCTTCCCAAGTCATCCCTGCACTGTCATGGAGGCAGATGCCATCCCAGTTTTAGCAGAGAACTAATTCCTAAGCAGGGAGAACCAGTCAGACTAAGCAGCTTGTTCCCACCTGCTCTGGGGCAGCCCTTCTCCTGGCTTCAGCCCTCTCCCTTCAGACCTGGAGATATCAGGGCCCTGGAGATCCTGATTCTGTTCTGGGTCAGCCACCAGCAGCCTCTGTGGTTGGTTAAGCCCCAGCCCTTCTCTGGCTTTCCCAATATATTCTCAAGGGCTGCTGGACTAGATGGCCACTCAGGCCAATGAAGCTCTAACTCTGGTCCTGTAATTCAACGCCAGCTCAGGGTATGAAGCTAGTAACACTCCCAGCCTGGAGATAACACTGCTGGCTAGTAAGGTCAGAGGGGCTGCAGAGATGAAGGTATGTAATCAGGGCCTCTGCTAACTGTTCCCCCAGAACTTCCCTCGCCAGGCCTCAGTGCAGGGTCCTCTCCAACCAGCTGCCTCTTCTCCTGGGAGAAGAGCATTGTTGGCCCTCCTTCCTGGTATGCCCCCAGGGTGCTGTGGCTCATCTCTTCTCACGGTGTGTTTGACTCAGGTTGCCAGGCAACAGGGAGGGGGCTGTCCTGCCCTTCCTGCTGGCATGCGTTTTATTCCATACAGAGAGGACCTTTGATGGGGACAGCAGAACAGGTGACAGCTCCCAGGTACTTCTACTCCAGGATTCTTCTTTCTGAGGTCAGGTGGGTGGGTGGTAAGCAGGGAGGGCTGGGAAAGGGCTACTGCCAAGTGGGATATGCAGTATCCCCACCAGACCAACCTTAGCTCCTGCTCCAGGCCCATCACTTACTTGGTGCTCCTGAGCCGTATACTTCCACTCCAGGCCCACTCCTCACTCCCTGGGTGGTGCTGAGATATAACAGGACCACCCCAAGCTCATTTTCCTTTCCAGACAGCAGGGTAATCCTTACCTTGTTGGAGTTGCACAAAGATCAAATATGTCAATACATGGCACGTGGTAACTGCTCGAGTGATAGGTAATTTTGTTAGTGAACCAGTGACAGCAGCCCCCCCCCCCTCTTTTGTAGATGAATGAAGGAGAAAGAGGTAGGGGTAGAGTGGAGGTTTTTGAGACTCACTGATGGGTCATTTTTGTGTAGTGAGCTGCAGAGTCCACATCCTTGTGATGTGATGAGTGGAGCTGCATAACCATTTTAAAGATGAAGGAAAGTGCATCTCTGAGAGGGGAAGGCTTTTGCATGGATTGCAGGACTCAGACTGCTTACTGCTGAGCTGGGAATAGCTCCTAGGCTTTTGACTCTCTAGTTGGCATTTTTCCACTGCCCATCCCAGTAGGAAGTAGGACAGATTCACCCAGCCTTGCTCTGCTGGGCCCCCACAGCTGCTCACAGGAAGAGTACCTCTTCTTCACAGCTCTGTAACTTCCCCAAGGACAAGGAGCAGAGCCTGGGTAGATGACAGGGGCAGAGGCTTTGCCATGTTGTGATTACAGCAGTAGTTAGTGAGGTAAGCAGGTAATAAATCTCAGCTAGTGGTAACATGACTATTAAGCACACAAATAAGGCTGTGTGCATGGTCTGCTGGTGCCTTGGGGTTGGGGGCAGTCAGGGAAGGCTTCCCAGAGGAGGTTTTGCACAGTGAGCAGGAATTCATAGGCACACAAGGAAAGCATCTTAAGCAGATGGCCTGACTATGCCAGGGCTAGGGGGCTGGGAGGAGCTTGGAGCTTGGGAAGTGGGGGGAGTTGCACATACTTCAGGGTGGCTGGACTCTGGCATAGATGTTGGGGGCGAGGTAGTGAGCATGGTTGGAAAAAGCATTGAGCCTGAGGAATTGAGCAGGGTCAGGCCCCAGAGAACCTTGCTTCCATACACAGGGTCTCGTTCTTCCCTAAAGGTAATGGGGACACATTTAGGGGTTTTGACTAAGGAGGGACATGCTCATGGATTAGAAGACAAAAGTGGAGTATGGGCCTGATTGGAGGCAAGAGATGCAGGCAGCCTGAACCAGGCCATGCGGAGAAGAGTCAGAGGATGGAATATAGAGGAGGTTTGTGTGCCTGAGATTTAGACCTCTGGGCACATAGATTTTCCTGGTTCTTTATAGGGTGAGAACTCCAGGATATTGGAAGGTGGCAGGGGAGGAGCTCTTGTCCTTCTCTACAATGCTATACTATGCTCAGATGTACCCAAACCAGTCACCTTGACCTCCTCTGCCCTTCCTGCTTCTACAATGCTCTGGGTGTCCTGACTGCTTCTGTCCAGCCAAAGGGGATGCTCCAGGGCTGCTGGTATCCCTTCCAGACTCTTCACCTGTGCTACCTGCTCAGGGCATGATGTACTACCTGCTGTGAAGTTGTTTATTAGTTGTCTGTGCCCCCAGCCACCTGGTTATTGGGTGTGTGAGCTCCCCCTGCCCCCTGGTCATTTGGTTTGTGAGCTCCCCTAGCCCTTTATGCAACCTCTTATCACTCCTTCCCTGGCTGGGCTCCTCTTCCAATAGATGCTTGACCCACCATCATTGTTTTCTCCCATGATTCATTTGCTCTTCTTTTTGGAATTATATCTAGCTGCCCAACAACTTAGGGGTGCCTGAGAACTTGAGGGAGGACAGCACTGTATAAGGGAGAGCCCCACTTCCTATCTTAGAGACAAAAACCCAATCTCAAGCTGGCCGGCTACACAGAAAATAGAGGGCAAGAGCCAGGGAGCCAGAGTAGAATCAGCAGACCGCCATCCTGAACCCAGGCCTGGCTCAGAGAGGGCGGCCTGTTCAGATCAATGGGTGCAGTCCCCTGCCCATGAGTTAGCTCATGGTCTCTTTTCAAGGGCTGCAGCTTCACCCTGCAAAGCCCTGGTGACCTCTGCTCCCTGTCCTTCCTGTCTTCTGCCTAGGCAGTGCCCATGGAAGTTACAAAGCATCTTTGTTAGTGTGACTGCTGAGTGAAGAATATTCTAATTATCAGTAATCAAGCACATTTTAGTCACTGCCTATGGTCCCGGTAAGCAGTGCCAAATTGTCTGTGAAGTCAGGATGGGTAAGGAGACCTATTCCTTTGCTCGGCACTCAGCAGAGGTGTCTCCCCTGCATGGAGTTGCTAGCCTGGAAAAAAATGGTCCCAGAAGCTGGCCAAAAGCAGCTCAGTGCAGCTCTGACCATTTGAACCCCCTCTGTTCCCTCCTCATTGCCCCAGCTCCTGGGGCAGAGGCAGGACCGAGAGACCCGTCATCCCTGGTACAGGACTGGAGAACTATTACTGTGCCCTTTACACAAGAGACAGGTCCCTCTGAGGATGGTGTACTAATTCAGAGACATGGAGAAAATGTTCTATTCTGATCCTGTTGATGAGTAGGGAGTAAACACTGTGCAGCCTGAAGAGAGTAAAGCAAAGCATCTCAAACAAGTGTTTCTTGTTTGTTTCCTGTCCAGTGACAGGAGAGGGCTAGGAGGAAAGAATAGAGAAGGGAGAGCCGTGGAAGCACTGAGACAGAGTGGGGAGGCACTCCCAGCAGACACAGGCAGACACAGGTGTGCCAGGCACAGAGCTTCTGGGCCAGCACCAGGCCTTGGGAGAGCCGGGGTGCTTTGCAGCTCTAGATGGTGGGGCCGTCCGTCCCAGGTTCTGTCCAAATGGAATGAAAGACTGGAATGCCTTTCAGTGGAGGCACTGATGTGTGCTGGGCACAGGAGTGAGGGGACCTGTCCTGTGTTGGGTCGAGGACAAGGTAAGGAGCAGGGACTGCTGCTGCAGAAGGCTGATGACCTCCAGCGAGGCGGAGCAGCCGAGGAGAGAAGGGCCCTTACCTTGTCATGGAGGATGAGAGAGGATGCCCAGCAGCAGCACTGCCACTCAGCTTTGTTTTTCACCTCCCTCTCTGAGGTGGGGTGCCTCTGCCCCACTGGGGCGCTGCAATTCCCAGATTGGGCGGCTGTGAGTAGGGACTAGTCTTGGGACCAGGAGATCTTTGTTTAGTTCTGCTCTTCTCTGAGTAGAGAGAACCTCTGAGAATGGTTTCCTTTTAGGGAGGGGAAAAAAGCACCCCCCCCCCAAAATTAGCCAAACTTTTAGAATATTAACAGATCTTACCTATAGCACCAGGATCCAGAAATTCTCTGATTCTAATTCATTAAGGCCCTCCTTGCCTCCCCCACACCCAGCCAAAGTGCTGCAGGTCGCTGCCCAGATCAGAATCTGAAATGCAGGCCTGAAAACATGCCCCCGAGAGACCGACCACCCACCTTGGTTCTCTCCCACCTATGTCAGAAGAGGGTAGAGTCCACATGGGGGGCCAGAACCCAGCTGTCTCCTGCTCTCAATGTGCAGCAGAAGGGCTACTTTTTTTTTTTTTATTAAGATTTTTAAAATTTATTTATTCATAGAGACAGAGAGAGAGAGAGAGAGAGAGGCAGAGACACAGGCAGAGGGAGAAGCGGGCTCCATGCAGGGAGCCCGACGTGGGACTCGATCCTGGGTCTCCAGGATCACGCCCCTGGCTGCAGGCAGCACTAAACCGCTGCACTACTGGGGCTGCTCTAGAAGGACTACTGTGAGCCAGCTTTCTGATCCGGACAGCGTCAGCTCATCCACGCACCTTGGCTTGGGAGGGCTGGATGTAGTGTGCAAGAACTCTGCAGAGCAGTATGCAAATGCATGGTGCAGTAGATGCCACAAGGGGCTGCCGATTCCAACCCCCACCCAAGACTCTGTTCAGGCCTGCTGGTAGCTTCTGTCTTAGGCAGAGAGGCCCATGAGGTTCTGTTGCAGGTGACCAGCCATTTTACCACTGTAGGAGAGGAGGCAGAGACTTAGTAAAGAGTAGGGGTGGTGTCTCTTAGAAATGTGTGAATATGAGATAGTAGATCACATGTGACCTCAGGTGACCCCGAGTGAGGCATGCCCTTGCATAGCCCCTCACCTTGAGTGCACATGGAAACGAAGGCTTGCTTCTACTTAGTATGGTATGGCAGAGGTGATGGATGTCCTTCCCATGGTTGTTCCTGTAGAAGATTCCTCTTGCTGGCCTTGAAAGAAGCAAGCTACCACATGTGAGAAGGCCTGTGAGGGGTCATGTGGCGTTGAACCTCCAAGAGGTGGCCTCTAGGAGATAAGAGCAGCCTCTAGCTGGCAGCCCCAACAAAATGGGGGCCTCAGCCCTCCAGCTTCAAGGAACTGAATTCTATCAGCAATCACAGGCGCTTGGAAGAGCTTGGATGCCAAGCCCCAGAAAAAAGTGTTGATACCATGCTCATACCTGATTGTAGCCTTGTGAGACCTGGAGCAGAGGACCCACATAAGCCATGCCCAGACTCCTGCCCACAGAAACTGTGAGATAATGAAGGGCTGGGATTGTGCCCATTGCCCTCTTGTCAAAGCAGCAAGTTGAGTAGCAGTGAGCAGGCTGTGTGAGGGTTTACATAGGAGAGCAGGAGAAGAAGGAGTGCCAAGGACAGGAGAGCAAGAAAAGGAGTGTCAAGAACAGTTCCCTATGCTCATGGAGACCTCAAAGACAGCACCCATGGATGTCCAGCCCAGGGTCCTCTGACAGACTCTGGATGCCACCCTCCATCTGCCTGAGTGAGCTTGCTCTCTTGGCCAGACCATAGCAATGAATGACCCCATGGATGGGGACTTTGGGTCTACTATCACAGGGCCCCTCTGACTGGGCCTCAGCTGACAACCTGGGTAACATAAGCCATGCCTATCAACACTGCCTTCTTATTCTCACTGCCCTACTCTTCCCTCCCTGTTAATGAGGCTTTTGCCCTTGATGACACCAGCAGTTTGCTTCTGGAAGAAAGGATAAACATGAGCATGTATGTGACTTTGCCAAACTCCATGCTGTGGATGGGCCAAGAGTTCCTATGAGTTAAATAAACTACCAAATTGCATTAACACCAGCCTAGTCAAAAGATCAGCTGGTGGTGGGAATTTAGCATTTGCTTCCTCCTGCTTTCAAACAAACATACATATCCTTACTATGAATTCATTTTTCACAGCACCCATGCAGCTACTCAGGCATGTGAACATGACTGGCCTGTGTAGGGTGTGAGTGGGATTGGGCTGAGCCACAGGCCATTCTGCCCATCCTGGTCTGGCTAACAAGGGAAGCCATGCCAGAGGGTCACTGTGTGCGCTGGCGGTGGGGGCTCCTGACCTGAGCAGGGAGTGGAGGGTGGCTAGTACTCAAAGCTAGCAGGTACTGGTGCAGCTGGTGCAGCTCCTCTCCTGGAGGGGAGACCCTGCACCTTTTTGAAGCTGACAGGAGTGTTTGAGATGACTCCGGCAGAGAAGGTCCAAATAGTAGGTGTACTAGTTGTGGTTGGGATGAGCTCTATAGTCTACACACACTATCTGGCCAGGTCCCAGGTGATTGTCAAGAAAGTCCTGCAGATGTTGTCTTAATAGGGTTCTCAGTTTCACAGCTAAGGCACCAGAAGGATCAGAGAGTTCCTACACACATTGGTCCCTAACTGGATTGAGTGTGTGTGTGTATTTGCATGGATCTCCATGCACCTGCACACGTGGTGGTTACACATGGGCTCTGCCCACTGAGCTCATTTGTCCAGGCTTGCTCAGTCTCCTGGCCCATGGTTAGGAGGGCTCACAGCAGCTTCCCAGTTAGATTCTGGTTTTCTATAAAAGACTAGGTTGATGTCAAGCACAGTTATATTCTGGTTTCTTAGGAAAACTTCATGTTAACCGGTATGTTTAATAAATCAGAATAAGCCATTTTCTGAAGGTGCCAGCAATCTGAGAGATATGGGGGTGTGTGTGTGTGTGTGTGTGTGTGTGTGTGTGTATGTGCATAATTTTTAAAAATCACCATATTTTTCTTCCTTTAACTTTTTATTTTGACATAATTTTAGGCCTTTAGAAAAGTTGCAAGAATAGTACAGACTTCTCAAATGCCTTTCACCCAGAATGTTAACTTTTTACTGCTCTCATAGAATTCATAATATGAGAGGTGAGGCTAGGCATTTCTGCCTACATTGTACATATGAGGAAGCTGAGCCTCAGAGAGGATAGTAACTAACTTAAGATCACACAGCAAAGAAGTGGCAGAGACAAGATTCAAATCTAGATCTGTCAGACTTTAAGCACATGTACTATGTGTGATGTAAACATGAGTGTGAGTGTCCTCCTCTGCCCAAAGCACTTTCTTTCTTGTGTTGTAGGTCTGCTAGTGGCAAATTGTTTTGGCATTTGATTCCTTTCTTTCACCTTCATTTTTAAAAGATTTTTGTTGGGTATAGAATTCTGTGTTGACAATATTTTTCTTTCAGTACTTCAAAAATATTACTTCATTTTCTTCTAGTTTGCATGGTTTCTGACAAGGTAACAAAAAACTTTTTCTTCAGTGTTTTCATAGGTCTGTTATCCAACACAGGGTTGTTATTTGTGTTTGCAAAGTCAATGATCTTTTAAAGATTTTTTTTTTAAGATTTTATTTTTAAGTAATTTCTGTGCTCACCCTGGGGCTCAAACTCACAATCCTGAGATCAAGAGTTACATGCTCCACCAACTGAGATTGCCAGGTGCCCTAAAGATTTTTAAATAATATGAAATAAATATTACATATTTTACCATATATTAACCATTCCTCACGTTCATCGTCCCATTGTGCAGATCCACATTTCCATCTGATGTCATTTCACTTTCTCCTAGAGGACTTCTTTTAACATTTCTCATCATGAGCATCTGTGGGTGATGAAATCGATCAGTATTTGAATGTTTGAGAAGGTCTTTATTTCATCTTTGGTTTTGACAGATGTTAAATAATATATACCTGAAAGTATAGAGTTTTATTTTTAAAAAATATTTATTCGTTCATGAGAGACAGAGAGAGAGAGAGAGAGAGGCTGAGACACAGGCAGAGGGAGAAGCAGGCTCCATGCAGGGAACCTGATGTGGGACTCGATCCTGGGTCCCCAGGATCATGCCCTGGGCTGAAGGCGGCACTAAACCGCTGAGCCACCCAGGCTGCCCAGTTACAGAGTTTTAGGTTAATAGGTTTCTTTCAGTACTTTATAGCTATTGCTCCATTGTCTTCCTGCATGCATTCTTTCTGAGGAGAACCTGTTATCTTCTTATCTTTGTTTCTGTGTATCTAACGTGTCTTTTTTCTCTTGCTACCTTTATGATTTTCTCTTTATCACTGAATCTGTGCAAATGCATTATGATGTGCCTTGATGTGGTTTCTTTTACATTTCCTTTGTCTGGGATGCATTGAACTTTTTGTGTCTGTGTGTTTACATTTTTCTTCAAATTTCATATATTTTCAGTAATTATTTTTTCAAATATTTTTCTCTTTCACTACTCCCCCACAACCAATCTTTTGAGACTTTTTTTTTTTTTAATTCATGAGACACAGAAAGAAAGAGAGGTAGAGACACAGGCAGAGGGAGAAGCAGGCTCCATGCAGAGAGCCCGACACGGGGCTCCATCCTGGGTCTCCAGGATCACTCCCCTGGCCGACAGCGGCGCCAAACTGCTAAGCCACTGGGGCTGCCTCTTTTGAGACTTTAATTACATATATGTTAGTCCACTAGACATCATTCCACAATTCACTGGGGTTCCAGCCATTTATTTCTATACTTTTTTTCTTTGTTTCATTTTAGATATTACTGTGTCTTCAAATTCATTGATCCTTTCTTCTGCAGTTAATCTGGGATTCATCTCTTGTTAATCCCATACGATGTATTTATAAGTCTCATACTTCTATACATCGTTTCTTTTTAAATGTTTTCTACATCTCTATTTAACTTTTTGAACACATAAAATAGATTTGAGAGCTTGTTTGGAGGTTCTAGCAGGGGAGCGCAGCTACTCGTATACCCTTGACTGAAGAACGGTCCTCCTCTATTGGGGATGGTTGTCCTCTTTGACCGAGAGCACAACTTCGGGAGGGACGCACATTGAGCGGTGAAGGAGGAAGGGGATGCCCGCCTAGCCAGCCAGATCAGCTGAATCAACCCTGGCAATCAATGGGGTGACAGATGTTGCAGCCAGATCGCCCTCACATCCCATAAAATGGAGTTGTAACAATTTTTTAATGTCTTTGCTGATTCTAACATCTGTGTCAGTTTGAGGCTGGTTTTGATGGATTGGTTTTTCTTCTTCATCAGAGATCTATTTTATTGGTTCTTTGCACGCCTAGTGATTTTTTTAATTAGGTCTTAGACATTGTGAATTTTGCCATGGTGGATATTGGATAGTTTTTTGTATTCCTATAAATATTCTAAGATTTGTTAGCTGGGACTGGAATGGTGCTCACCACAGTGGGGCTGATTATTGCCCAGTACTGAGGCACAGCCCAGTGTCCCATAATGGTGAGGCTTTCCACTCTGGCTGGTAAGAACACGTACTTTCCCCAGCCTTGGGTAGTTTCCCTACATTTGCTGATCCATCCTTAGCTGAAGACTGAGGATGTTCAGGAGTTCTCTGTCTCTCCATGCATCTCACTCTTCTTAGGCACTCTGTCCTGTGAACTCTAGCTGCCTTGTTTTTCTGGACTCTCAGCACTACCTCTTCAACTCAGGGAGTCCACCTGGCTCCATCCTTCCTGTGCTGTGGCCTGAAATGTCCTCACAGCAACAATTTGAGGATAGTTGTGGGGCTCACGTCATTTGTTTTGTGTCTCTCAAGGTTTCCTGTCCTTCATTGTCTGCTGTACGATGTCTTAGAAGTCATCATTTCATGTATTTTGTCTTTCTTTTGATTGTTTCAAGTGGAAGGATAAGTCTGGTCCCTGTTATTCCATCTTGATCAGAAGCTGAAGTCCCAGGCCCTTGGTTTTTCATTTAATCATTTATTTGTAGGAGACACTGGTCTGGGCTTATGACTGTGATCACTGAATTGGGCAGGTGGTGTTGGGGCTGGTTAGCATCCTTGATTTTCATCAGTGATGTTCATCTAGTTGATTGTATTAGCATGTAAATTTAACTGGCTACATGATTTATGCCCTCTAGACTCTTCAGGAACTTTCTGTTGTCCAACTCTTATAAAAAGTGCAGTATTAACAATTGGTTTGGTTTATCTCATAAATACAGCGAATCTTACAGTTGGTCATGAGTTTTGTTTGTTTTTATTTTTTTGGTCTGAGGGGGCTTATGTTTTGTTGTTGTTTTTTGCTTTGACTGCCAAGGAGCTCAGGTAATTTTTTGGTCTGACTTCTGGAGTTGGGTAAGATGTTATGGTTTTGGTTTTCTTTTGTTGTTGTTGTTGTTGTTTTTTTTTTTTAAAGATTTTATTTATTTATTCATAGACAGAGAGAGAGAGAGAGAGAGAGACAGGCAGAGGGAGAAGCAGGCTCCATGCAGGGAGCCCGATGTGGGACTCGATCCCAGGTCTCCAGGATCGCGCCCTGGGCTGAAGGCGGCGCTAAACCGCTGAGCCACCCAGGCTGCCCTGTTGTTGTTGTTTTTAACAAACTCTTCATTCCAGCCTTATCTTTTTAGCTTATTTATCTTTTGCCTTATAATGCTCTCAGAATTATTAGTTGCAAAACAGAGATATCTGTTCTTACTATCCAGCTGATTTGAGCAGAGCAGACAATGAACGTGAGCAGTGATTGGGAAGTTCAGAGTCTCTGAGAGGGTTAGAGAACCAGGCCTGGAGCAGCAGTCTGAGTCAACCAGGACTGATCTAGGAGGAAGCATGGTTCCTGTGCTGAGTTCTGGCAAGAGCTGATGTTGAAACCCACATCAGGCTGCCTGCATGTGCAGAACCGAGGGAGTCCTCCCCACTCGGATTCATGTTGGTCATTTCTGGTAAAGTCTCACATGAGGGTCTGATGGGAGAGCCTAGGTCATGTGCCTACAACATGGCTGCAAGAAAGACTCCTACACTGGGGTGGATGGCTTTGGACCTCCTCAAACAGAGGAAGGATATTCAGAAAGATTCGAGGCTATTCAATATTATTATTGATACTTAACTACTGAATCCTGATATTTTAAACAGTTATTTTTCCAAAAGTAACCAGTAAATCCTTTTGGAAGAAAAAAGGTGGGGGGATTAGCCCAGGCAAGTGCTTCTTGTACACAGCAGTCACATGCCAGGCAGCACAGCCTCTTCTTCCATGCCAGTGCACTGTCCCTAGCTCCAGTGCCCCTCGGCTCTCCTGCCAGAGTAGACAGCCAGGGAACAACCCCTTTTTAGGCTCTCAGGGCTCCTGGCTGGTTGGGGTTGGCAGTGGTGATGGGATGAAAAGTTTGAAGGTTGACAAAGCGCAAAGGTTGGAAGGACTCTGGCCAAACAGGAAAGGAGCCCATGTTATGCTTCCATCAAGCTGTACTTCAGGCTTGGTGAGCCTTTGTCACCAGCCCCAAAGTAGAAGCAGGCCTTTAATAGCCTGGCCTCACTGGAGTAATGACCTCTTAGCCTAGTGAATGACAGAGCTGAGATGTATGTTGGTAGGGGCTAAGGGAGGGGATGACACCCCATGCCCCTGACTCAGAGTGGGCTTTCCTAGGATTGCTGGGCTTGCACAGAGAAGACAGGGAGGGATGGAGGACAGTGGGTAAGTGAGAGGGTCAGGAACAGGTCAGGTTCCCAGCTGACCAGGAGAAAAGGCCTCGGCCAAGCCAGCCCCTGGCACTGTCCTGCCAACCCCTCCACCCACTCCCTTCTTCCTCGTCCTCCTCTGTTCTGTCTTCCCTGGGTCCCTTAGTGAGGCCCAGGTGGCTGAGCAGCCTCTGTCAGAGGGAATTAACACACTTAATTAAAGTGTCCAATGAAGAGCTTTGCATATTTCTTAATTACTGTCTGAGTCTTTTGGGGGACGGTTTGAAATGGGATTTTTCACATTTCCTCATTTAGCCTACAGTGAGCCAGCTGGTCCCTCAGGGCTTAGGTAGAGGCTGGCAAAGCCCTGGTTTGGAGCTGCCTTTCTGAACACGGGGTGGCAGGGTGGGTGTGGGTGGGGGGGCCTGGCCTAGCCCTCCAGGCTTGTCAACCTTATGGGAAGGTTAGAGCAGGCTTTTCTGTTCTGTGAAAACAGCACAAAAGGAAACAAGGGTCAGACAGTAACTGGTGTCTCACCGGTTCCTCTCATCATCGTAGAGCCCCGAGGCTGTGTACCTCATGTCAGGCCAGAATGGGGAACTATATGGGTATGGGGGTGCAGAGGGACAGCGGAGTCCTCTCCCCAGGCCCCTGCAGAGCAGGGATACTGGCCCAGGATAGCCTGGCCTCCTTTCTAGCTGCTGGGCAGGGATGGTTCCCTTCAGCAGGAGGCCCACACCAGCACTCATACAGTTTTTCCTGCTTGTGTTCTGGAAACTGAACCACCAGAATACCTGAGTCACCTGGGCCCAACCTCAGCCTTGGGAAGCAGATGTGCCTTTTTAGTCCCAAGGGCCACCTTCTGACAGCTGCAGACATTCTCTGACCTAGACCTGCTATGGGCCAAGGATGCAGGGACCCTTTCCCTGGCATGAGGACTGCTCTCCTAAAAACACATGGATCAAAGAGGCGGGCAGCCTGCCATGTAGCCAAGAAATGGCAGGAGGTTCTTCCTAAGTCTTTCCTGCCTCCACCCTCCCACTCTGGGCCTAGCTCTCTGGCCCCAAGGAGGACCAGATGGAACCCCACTGTCTGTCCAGCAGGGTCCTATACCTGGTGTGGGCAGTAAATGTGGTTGTGTCACTTAGAACAGATTATGGGCCAAGGTTCTGGCTTAACCCAGCAAGAGGGCTACCCGGTGCACAGTTCATGCTCTTCAGGTCTTGCCAGACCTTCCACAAAGTCTCCAGCTAACTTTTTGTGCCCTCCCTCATATTCTTCCCCATTTCTAGCCCTCTCAGCAATCTCTCCACCACACCCACACCTGCTGTGGAAATGACAGGATGGAGAGGGGTCCTTCCTGGAGGGAGACAGTGTTAGAGCAAGAGTCTGGGGGCTCAGGGCCCATTCAGCTGTCAGCATGTTGCCTGGGCACAAGCCAAGCCCAGGAGCCCTCATAGCCACTGACCCCAAAGCCATGGAAGAGTTTGGCTTCACGTGGCAGCCTTGGAGAAGTGTGAGTGACCGCTCTATGCAGAGGATACCTCAGCCTTGCATCACCAGCTCCATTCAGTCCCTCCCCTGGGGACACTGATCCCCCTGACGCTCCATCCCCGTTAATCAGCCCAAATGGCCACCTCCTTCAGGAGACCATTGAGTTTGCCAGTGGAGTGACCTTGCCTTCTGGTTGGTTCTCAGCAGCCCCTCCCAAGTTGCTTGGCACTTTTAGAGTCTGCACTCGAATACCTCCACCATGGGAGCAGGGCTGCTGGGGAGAGCAGAGGAGCACCTGCTGTCTCTCTGAGAATTCTGTGCCCAGCATGGGCCTGGCACAGAGTAAGCCCCTAATGGCTGTTTGTTGAGTGGGTAGAGAGACCTCTGTGGCTACCTGGAAGCCACCCAAATGTAAAGCAGGCATATCGTTACTGAGCTCTTCTCACTGCTCACGGCTCAGCAATATCTTCTGGTAGTTTAGTCCCACATGATTAAACAGGGAGATGCATTTTTCCTCTTTCAACCAAATGAGGGTGAGTGCTTGGAAGGCCCCCTTGCCCACAGGTCTGCTGCTGGTGGGGACCTCCATTTCTTGCCAGGTCGGTGTCTCTGTGTGGTCCTTCCTCACATTGGCTGCCTTGGGCCTCCTCACAGAATGGCACGGCTGGGTTGAAGGGACATCGTCCAGAGTGTGAGGGAGCAGAAGCACTCCAGATAGGCTGTGCCACCTTTCCTAACCTAGCCCTTGAGAGTCACAGCACCATCCATTTCTGCCCTAGTCACAGGCCTTCCCCTAGACAAGTATCAGTGGCACATTATAAAAAGAGCGTGAGGATGGGGAGTACCATTATGGAAGTTATGAATGGCCACACCTGTTTCTACCATCTCTCTACTTAAGACCCTTCAGAAGCTGCCACCACCCTTGGGAGAGAGTCCATGGTCCTTGGTGTGTTCCCTGCCCTGCTGGCTTTGCCTCTCTCTGCCTTCCCTTCTTTCTTTCCCTCTTTCCACAGCTGGCGCCAGAGATAGAGTCTGGCTTAAATCAACCTGCTGGCCACAAGGAGCTTCCTTGAACAGTGTTTGCCACTCGGGCCTCTCTTCACACACTGGTCGGGCTCCATTTTCCCTGAGATAAAACTCAGATGTGGAGACCTCCACATGTATTCCCCATGGCTCCTAGACACGTTTCTGCTCTCCCTGGACTATTGCCTCCTGTCCCTTATCATGGCCTTGTGTCTCTGCCTCTGTGCCTTTCCTCACACTGTTCCCTCTGCCTGGAATACCCATTCTCTCTCACCTCACCCTCCCACAGCTCAGTGACTGCCCTGCCTCCTCCCTGTGGCCTTTCTGACTGCCCAGCCACCTGGGCCCCTGACTTTTGTGATCTCCTGCTTTGCTGCTGGTCAGACCTTTCCATAAACCAGCATAGCGTTGTGCATGCAGCATGGACAGTGGCGTCAGATCTGGGTTTATACGCCAGCTCCAGTGCTTACCAGCCCTGTGACCTTGTTGACAATAACTAACTCATTGGATCGTGATGAGGATTCAATGAGGGAACCTAAGTTAAGCACCAGTAAGTGCTTGTCTGGCATCGAGTAGAAGCCCAGTAAGAGAGTCCGTCTCCTTCTTTGTAAGGACTCCTGCTCAGTAATGAATTTTCTCACCCTCATTTGGTTGAAAGAGGAAAAAATGCATCTCCCTGTTTAATCATGTGGGACTAAACTACCAGAAGATATTGCTGAGCCGTGAGCAGGGAGAAGAGCTCAGTAACGATATGCCTGCTTATTTAATCTAATCCTGCCGGTGGAGCTGAATCTTTGTCCTCAGAAAAAGCTCTGCGTTGCTGCAGTGGTGTCCAAGAGCTGCTGTTAGAAGGCATGTGGGACAGCATGACCTTGAGAACAGAGCTGTGAGGGGAGGGCAGCTCCCAGAGGCAGCAGGAGCTGCTCGACTGCACGACTGCACGATGCCGCTGCCCCTCTCCGGCCTCCCCCGCCTTTGGCGCAGTGGTAGTACCCAGTCAGGTGATGGCTGCAGCTGTCCTGCCACCCTTCACAATGAGACTGAGGTGGGCGATGCGAGCTCTCCGTTTGCAGGTTCCCAGACCTTTCCCCACCAACCCTCCCGCCCCCCGGGCGGTTGTGGAAGGTCTGAGCCACATTATCCTGGCAGCTGTGGACAGAGTGAGGGTGGTCTTGGAGAAGCTCTCAGGAAGGGAAGAGGGCGGGCTTCTGCTCTGAGAAATGAGAAAGATGGGTCTGGAGGAAGAGTAGGAAATTACTCTTGTTTGCAGGGAATCAGTAATGAACCTGTCATTCGGTCCAGGCCTCGGTTGGGGTGCTGGGCCCCAGGTGTTCAAGCCCACTCACGCGTACATTCTGAGCCCTGCCTTGTGTCCCTCACTTCCCAGTTTCTGACCTTCCAGATTGGGTCAGACATGGCCCCAGTGGGGAAAAGCCCCCTGCCTTTATCTAGTCCCAAGGAAAAGGTCCTGTGGTTTGGTGGGGCCATTTCCAGAGTCCTGTGACATCCATAGTGGTGGTGGCAGCAATGACTTATAAGAATCTGGAGACCCAGTGGGACCCCAAGATGCTGAAGAGAGTCAGGGAGAGGAGCTTGTTCCCTTGTCAGACCACCCCTCTACCTGGCCCCACTCAGTCGGGCCCTGGGCAAATAGCTGTCAACTCCTGTCTCCTTGCATATATAAAATGAGGATGATGTGAGCACCTGCTTCAGAGTTGAGGCCTAAACCATGTTATGGTTAGTGCAGGGATGCTGCAAGCACAAAATTCCCACAAGCTTCTGGTGGGTAAGGGTCTCATGTCTTCTGCTCACTGCTGTCAAGCAAATCTGTGCCTGGCACGTACCAGGAACACACTCTGTAAGTACAGAAGGCATGTGCTGCCCATCATGGTTATCGTGGGAATGCTCAGGAAATACTGGCAGGACTGCACACCTAAAAGTTCCTCCTGCACAGCCCCAGTGAACAACTTGTTGTCCTGGAACCTCCTTCTTCCACCTAGTAGTCACCCTGCGAGCCAGTGCTCACCCACTGCCAGTGGATGTTGTCTCGAGATGGGGTAACTTGGCCGTAGAAACCCTTGCAGGGATTTCTAAGTTCTCAGCCACTCCATGGACCTCCTGCCCCTCTAGTTACTTTTAGCAATTCTGTGGTCTCACCTCCCTGCCTGCTCAGCTGTCCCAGGGAAGAACTCATCACAGGAAGAGAACTGGTGTCATCCCTCCTTCTCCCTATTCTGCTCCCTGATGCTTGCCCCTCACCGAGATATGAGATGCAGTGTGTCACCACCTGAAGAAATTACTAGTGGACCCTGTGATCCCTCTTCCTGAGGAGGTGATAATTTTCCACTATCTTTTGGAAACGGAGGATGCTGTGTTGTCTTAAATTTTGTCTGCCTCTTGCTGGCTCAGGATTTCACTCTGTGGTCCCCTTAGCACTTTGCAGCGAGGCCTTTCTGTGTGGCAAACCTCTACTTCTCACCTTCATGTGAAAGTTAAGAGGAGATTTAAAGCATTTGGAAAGCACTTAACAGATTAATACCTATCAGTTTCCAAGTTAGATTAGAATAGATTGTGGCTGTGTTACTGCTCACCCCAGAGATGTTCAGAATAGAAATGTGGCTATTGTGACGCCAGCTGGTATATGACCTGGCACTACTGCATCAGACCCCCGGTTTAAGGGCATGGCCCCCCCACTTAGGTGCCAGCTACAAGTGGGCTCCCAAGGACACCGCATTTTGGGCCAACTGGCTGCAAATTCAGGGGGTTCCCATGACCCTCCTCAGGTTCTGTAATTTACCAGAACAACTCAGAGGACTCAGGAAAGTGTTCTACTTATGCTTTTAGTTTTATTTTAAAGGATGCAAATCAGAGACAGCCAAATGAAGAGACATGATGGACAAGGTCAAGCCAGTGGCTATGGTAGTTTTTTTTGTTTTTGTTTTTGTTTTAAATCTGATCTTCTGGAAATTATCTCAGTATGTCAGTTACCTGCCACCTCCTTCCACTTTTAAGCGTTTCCTTTGTGCCTGGCACTTTTATTTAATTCTTATCACTGTTCTTTGAAGGCTTTGATGTTATTATACCCATTTTAAAATGAGGAACAGAGGTCCAGAGGAGCGGTCATGACCACCTCAAAATGACACAGCTAAACAGCACCTCAGCTAGGATTTGAATCCAGCTAGTCAAATCTGGGTCAGAGGTGGGGCCTTCTAAGTTTTGCCATAGGCAGTCTGTCAGATGTCCCTTTTGGCTAGAAGATGATTGTCTTTCCCTTAGAAATGTGGCTTTTGGAAGACAGTTGCTTGTCTCTTAAATGGTGTACTACTAAGGCTTCACAGCTGGTAAAGGACCTTTCCCAGAGTTGCCAAATTGGGTTGCCCTGCTCCATCCACAGAGTGACCACAGCCACACCACTAAGCCCAGCCTGTGGACATCCCATCCAAGAATCAAGGGGCTGCAGGCTGGAGAACCTGCAGGTGCTGGCTCTTTTGTTTTCCCTGCCAAGGTTGTCTGTCTCCAGCAGCGCAGATCGGGAGGGCTCTGAGCCAATCTCAGCTGGGCCATCTCTGTCTGAGCCTCCCAGACCCATGGCAGAGACTTGATGGGACAGTGTAGAGAAGCACTCCTCCCTGGGCCTGACCCAACAGATGTTCTTTGGTCACCCTTCTTCCCCTCCCAGATAATGGGAAATGCTGCGGTAGGCATTTCCCTTACTTCTGGGCCCCAGGGGACCTGCACAGGGTTAGGTTAGAAGGCAAGTCCTGCAGTTTGGGAAATTAGCAGCATTTGTGGAATTCCCAAGAGACTGCCTCGTTTCTCTCACCTATGCCAGTGGTTCTTGTTTGGGGGTGATACTGCCCCTTAGAGGGCATTTGCAAATGTGGGAGGGGGGTCCTGGGTTGATACAGTGACTAGGGATCCTGCCAGCATTCATCTGGCAAGGTCCAAGGATGTTAAACCTCCTGCAAGGAGCTAGACTGTCAGGCACACACTACAAAAAATACTCCTGCCCTTGACACATTAGGGGATAGCCCATTTCCTTCCACTTCCCCCCAGTTCCTTGGAAAGCCACTCTCCTTACTAGTCCCCAGGCTGAGTGAATGGGAAGAAAAGAGCATGCCACCATCCCAGTGTGTGGCCAGTGGCAAGGCAGTATTTCCAGGTGAACATGGGCCCAAGCTAGAGGAGCATCTTGTGTTACACTCTGACTTGCTCTGATTCTTCATATATGGTTCTTGCTTTATTCAGACTCTTGGAGATCAAGGAAGACCCCGTGTGGGTGGTGAGAATTCTCGGGATGGGAGAGGCCTCCTGCTTGTTCCTGGACAAGAATTCCCCTACAGCCCACCCAGTGGAGACTTGGCCACCTCTCCTCAGGGTCCCTGTCCAGGGGTCTGTCTCCTGCTTCTGTTTCCACTTTTCATCTTTTCCTCTAGGCTTTTTCGTTTCCTTATCTGTTTGCTTCACATGACATGTGTTTAGAGGAGTCTAGCATACCTGTTACAGCTGAACCCCTCTCTTCTTGTTTTGCAGTTGGGAAGACGTCTCTGATCACACGGTTCATGTATGACAGCTTCGACAACACATACCAGGTGAGGTTCTGGGTGCTCATGCCTCCCCCACCATGTCTGCAGCCAGGATGGCTGCCCAGAGACTATGCTGGCCTCTCTCGAGGTCTTCTAATGCTGGACGTGTGCACAATGGTCCTGGGGTCCCTGGGCATCTGTTCTGCTTGGAAGACCTTTCCATCTGTGCACTGGCCTCAGTTCAGTAAAGACCCAAAGCCCTTTTGAAAATCCAAACGTTGGTAAAAGAAACACTTTCAAGAGGAAAATTGTAAAAATAGAGAGAAGACACATTTCAGTCTCTGTTCTCTTGCTCCCCATGGGCACTGTTTGGTTATGTGCAGGGTCATCATGTAGAGGAGAGTGGATAGGTAAGGTGTAAAATGAGGGAGATGAAAATTAGAGCAGTAAGAGAACTTGCTCCTCAAGCATGGTTATGTTTGCTAGACCCTGCACGCATGCACTGTTGCTAAGGCACTTCCTTCCTGGAGAGGCTAGTTCCACTGCTGTGCATGGGCAGGAGGCTGGACAGAGTGAGCTCCATGGCTTCTGGCTCTCAGGAGTGGTTTGGGGCCAACCAGTGGCCCAGAGGTGGCTCCAGCTGGCCCAAAGACTGAGCTCCTCGGTGTCAATAACATTTCACTCTCCTGAAATTACTGGTGAGTCAGGAGGTATGTGCAGATGAAATGAATTTCCCCTGCAACTATAGCTTTTTGCAGAAGGCACCAAATTTAATCATCTCAACTATGTTTAAGGAATAAAAAAAGATATTGTCTTCCATAACAAAGGGACAAATAATAATTTTTCTAAGCTAGTGAATTCTGTAAGATACTAGTTCCAAGACATGTTAGCTGGTGTTACTCCAGAAGAAAAGATAGGTATGAAGGCTCAGTGCTTATACAGATTTAGGAAACACTGGTAAACTAAAGCCAATCGACTTTTCCATTGCAGGATTTCTCAAGACTTTTACTACATCGATACATGGTTTTGATTTGCTGAAAGAGGGATATGGGTGTCAGGATCTCCCAGATGTGTTTGATCATGGAATCCTTTTGTTCCTGAGTCCTCAGAGGACAAGTATTTACAGCACAAACTGGGGACCTCTGTGCTAAGAGGTCCCTCTGCTTCCCTGGCTTTACAGAGGATGCAGAGCACAGCTCAGTGCAGATTACCGTTCTGTGTCTGCTCTTTGGTCTTGTCTCCTCTGGACCAATCATTGTTTTTGCCTCCAATACAGCCACTCTTTCTGCCCCCTCCCATTCCCTGCTTTTCCTCTGCTGTGTCTGAAATACCAGACAACTAGCGGCCTTGGGAACAGTGGGTAAGAACGTGCGGCTGAAGCCAGGACCTGTCAGATCTGCTCCTCCATTCACAGGCCCAGCACAGGGCCTGGCCATAGCTGGTGGTATCAGGTGCCTACTGGCACCAGAGTGGCTTGGAGAGGCATCCTCTGCCTTGGTTTTCAGACCCCACTAGGCTCTCTGGGAGAGGGGCTCTGAACTCTCTGCACGACCCAGGTCGTAGGCTGTAGAGTGTCTATCTTGGCCACACTTTGTCTTCGTTGTGTTCTCTCTGCAGGCCAGGGCTTTGTATGACTTTGTACGACAGCAGGCTTGCCAGGGGCCTCCTCCCCATAAGGGGGCCTCTTCCCACATCAGTCTTCCTTCGAGATTATTTCTAACAGACTTTAGTTCTGAAAGCCTGGGTATTCATTTATTTGTGTATGTGCATGTGTTTGTGTGTGAATGACCTCCAGATATTATTTTGATTATTTGATTTTTAAAAAAATTCTAAGTTATTTATAATGCCTCTTGTTGGTGTCCCATTGAAAACAATGGGACTCTTAGCTGACTACTGTTCTTGACAGTAGGTAGCAGCATATATGACTTTTGCAGTGACTGGTGATTCTCATGGGCATGGATCAAGGCCTCAACTCCCCTTCATGTCCTTCGAGTTTCTCAGAATCTCCTCCTACCTCCATCTCCAGTGTCCTCTCCCACTGCCTCCGCTTGCCCCGCATCCTGTGGTCCAGCAGGCGTCTCTGCTAGCTGCTCCCCACACGGGCAAACAGTCACGCCCTCCACACTTTGGCTCATAGTGTCGCCTCTGCTGGAATGACCTTCCTTCTCCTCTCCTTAGCTGTGAAAAATTCTTCTGACTCATCAAGGCTCTGAGCACTTGATTGCTCTGCATATGGGGTCCTCTCTCTTCTCTCTGCCACGGCCCTGTCTGCCCTGGCACATTGTCCTCAGGTCTCCTTTAGTCTCCCAGTTCCACAGGAACTCCAGTGTGCTCTGGCTCCTTGGACGGTCTGTGTGTTTGGCTGAAGCCAGGACCTGTCAGATCTGCTCCTCCATTCATAGACCCAGCACAGGGCCTGGCCATAGCTGGTGGTGTCAAGTGCCTGCTGGTACCAGAGTGGCTTGGAGAGGCATCCTCTGCCTTGGTTTTCAGACCCCACCAGGCTGAGAAGCCTCAGGGGCCAGATGTCTTGGTGAGAAGGGGAGAAAACCCAAAGGGAAGCAAGACCTTCACCACCGTGGACTTTTTTGACTTTGTTATTGCAGCAGATAGAATTTCTTTCCCAATGCTCTTTAAGATGGTAATTAGGCTGGGAGGCCAGGGATCCAATTCTGTGTACACATAGGCCATTTTAATGAACTCTCTGGAGAAAGAGAGGGGGAAATGGTATTGTTTATTTTGTTTTTCTTAACATGGTGGCAGAGACATTTGGGAAGTAGACAAGATCCCCAAGGGCTCTGGGGAATGTTCCTAGTTGTCCCTGACCACTCCTCACCAACCCCCTCAAACATCTACTCCATTAGCCGGCAGGGCCCCTCACTTTCGCATAGCTAAGATGCTCAGTTCCCCAGACAGAATCCTTCCTCCCTTTCTCCCATCCTTTTGTGTGCCTCAGGCGCTGTCTCTCATCCTCCGTGTCCCTCATTTACTCATTCTGACAACAGATGTCTGTCACATGCCTTCTCTGTGTTTGGAGGGACAGTGAGAGAAGATGACCTGGCTGCAGAATCTGGCCCTGCCTTCAGCCAGGGCATGGAGGGCAGAGGGTGTCAAATCTCATCCTGGGTGGCAGTCAGTGAGCCCTCTCTCCATCTGGGGCCGAACAAGCCTGAGGCCCTAAGGGGCTGGCGTGAGGTCTTGTGAAGACCAGGGTCATGCAGAGTTGGATTTCCTTGTTCCACCTCTTGGAAGGGTCCTGTCTGCCTGGCAGGCCACGGAGAGAGGCCACCTTGTCAGCTGGCAGGCCTCAGGAGAGCAGGTCCCCTGCCACCTCTTGCCTGGCACTACCCCTGCTACATACACACATGTACATCCTTGTTCTCCTCATGGCATGTTTACTAACCAGCCTCTCACCACCCCTCCCTTTACCTCATCTAAATCTACTCACCTGAAGAAGCCAAAAATCAAGACTTTCAGCCTGGTGAGATTAACGTCTACAATAATTCTCTTGTATAAAACACCAACTAAAACATTGCTTTCAAAAGTAGTTGTAGAAGACACCTTTTGGTACCTGCACTGTGATGAGACTTGATCTTCTGTGTAGGCCACATGAAACACATCTGCAGCTTAGTCCTTAGGCTACCTGTTTAAAACCTGCACTAGCACCATGATGGGAGATTTCCTGCATCTGCAGGTGGCCACTGGGATGAGAGGCCAGGATTTGGAAGCAGCACTCATCTGGGGCTTCTCATAGGTCCTTCATGGGCTCTCTGTCTTGGCCATATATTAGCATCACCTACAGGGGAGATGGCCTAGAGATTCACAGGATGGGTCAGACAGTAGCATTTTTTAAATCTCTGAGGTGATTTAAATGAACTTTTAGCCAAGGCCTGAGCCAGTGGCCCATTCCTAGATCTCCTACCGCAGCACAACCTAGGAGACACTGACCTAAGGGGCTGCTCCTGGGAGAGGCCCCCACCTGCCAGAGCTTACTCAGCTGCTCCAGGAGTACAGGACCACTCCTAAGGGACTGGGAGGCTTTGCCTGTGCTGGGTCACTCCGAGGATCCCACGGAACCTCTGGGCAAGGAACAGAACAGGTGTGTCCGCTGTGCCAGCACAGGCCAAGGGGTTGCCTGAGGGACCCGCACCCCCTCAGTGATCTGCACCGTAGTTGCCAACTGCTCTGCCCCGAGGCTTTCCTCTCACTTCTGGGCTCTGGGTTGGTTTTCTGGGTTTTGCCATAGCAAATTGTCACAAACTGAGTGCTTTTATACAACAGAATTTTGTTTCTCACTGTTCTGGAGGCCAGAAGTCTAGGACCAAGGCTGAAGGCTCTGGGTTCCTCTGAAGGGACCCTGAAGGCTCCTCTGAGGCTCTGGGAGAACAGTCCTTCCTTGGGCCTCCCCCCAGCTTCTGGCAGCTGTGGCTGCAGCCCCTGTTATGAGGCTGCAGAGCTAGAGTCTCTGCCTCTGTCTTCATGTGGCCTTCTCACTGGGCTTCTGTGTAGTCTGCTCTTCTTGTGGGGACACCAGTCGTTAGATTTAGGGCCCTACCCTAAATACAGAATGATTTTTCATCTTGAGATTCTTAACTAATTCCATTTATAAAGACCCTATTTCCAGATGTCATGTTCTGAGGTTCCAAGTGGGCATGAATTTGGGGTGGATCATTATTTTCAACCCATTATGGTACCCCCAGTCTGATCCCATCGGGGACCAGAGCTTCTGGCCTGGGCCTCAGCACCATCTGGAGCTTCAGACAAGGCAGGGATCAGTGGCCGTTCTAGTGGGCACAGAAGTCTTCCTGGAGAGAGTGAGGGATGATTTGACTGTAGCTGCGCTGGAGGGAGGAATGATTACGTGCTGAAGGAGAAGCATTTGTGGAAGTCCAAAGTGTGATGGTCCAGCACTGTGTGTGTGTATGACGGGGAGGGGCCTGCCCACTGCAGTGGAAGGGAAGAGTGGGGCCTTTGGATGGATTATTGGCAGGCTGCATTTTCATGTTCATGGGCCTTACACACTATTGTCTTTATGGGTGCTTTGTTATTTCCTTCATTAAATATATATATATGAAGTTATATTTAATAACTTGTTAAAAGAACATATAATCCAGACTAGATTCATTATTATATATTTATTATTATTATATTCATTTTTATCTTGATTTTAAAAGGAATTAAAATTTAAAAGTTAAATATTTTCGTGGCCCCTGAAAGTACCATAGGCCCTAGGCTCTTAGCCTGCCATGCCTCGTGGATAAGCGGGTACAGATGGTTGGGATTGTGGCAGGCCTTGGAAGCTCAGAGGGGCTTGGGCTTGTAAGGCAGGAAACAAAGCTGTTGAGGGTTCCTACTATAGGCACTGATGGGATTGAAGATTTCAAACTTTGTAGGAGACAGATGTGGAGCACTGGGCTTGGGCAGAGGGGACAGTTGCAGGCGGGGCCCACATAGACCTGGATGCAGCTGCGTGTGACAGGGCAGGGCATAGAGAAGTGTGATAGAGCAGTTAATGCAGGACTGCATGGGAGCTAAGTGAGGAGCCTGGGCTGAGGACAGTGGAAGGAATGAGTGAACCGAGGGTCTTAGGGTGCAGAAGAGGGAGAGGCCGGGGTGGGTCTTAGGTTTCTGTCCAGACACCCTGGAAGACTCTCAGTGCCATCAGCACAAATGAAAATGCAGAGTTGAGTAGGAAGGGCTGATGGAACAGCCAAGTGAAAGTGTTTGAGAATGTTACATGGGGCAGACCTGGCATTCAGGGGGATTTCACTGTATGACTGTCGCCTCATATTTTGACCACAGAACTTAATGTCTGCAAAGGTGGAACTCTACTCTATGAAAATAAAATCATCATGTTGCTAGAATTAAGTTAGGACTAGAGTTCAATGTTTTGCCAGAAGCACAGCAGCATCTGGCAGAGTCGCCAAATACTGCCCAGGTGTAAGCACAGGGATGGCTGGGAGGCCCATGATTTCCTAGCAGGACACTTTGTTAGTAAGCTCTTGTCAGCTTCATTTCATCACTATCGACCTAGTTGGCAGGAGAGTTGCTGCTATTGCCTTCAGTTTTCTGTGTTTTGGATTTTTTTAAAGATTTTATTTATCCATGAGAGACACAAAGAGAGAGGCAGAGACATAAGCAGAGGGGGAAGCACAGAATCTGGTTGCACAAAATCTGGATCCCCAGAGTCCTAGGAACTGATGAGTCTTGTGGGTTGGTATACAGAAAGGAGGAGCAGACAGAGGGGCCTTTCTCCACAGAGTCTAAGATGCCACATGTCCCCGTGTGGTGTTCAGATAACCACGCAATACCTGGGGGAGACAGGGATAGGATCTTCTGCCCCTGGTTGAGGTGGTCAGAGTGAGGTCACATACCAAGGACAAGGATTCAACATGTTTCCTTTTACCTCAACTCTTTCTTTCTCCTTCAGAATGATGCCACATGCAGAGGAGGCCTGGGTTCCAATCCCAGGTTTGTCACTTAGCTCAGAGACCTTGGACCAGCATCCCCATTTTTTAGTACTGCATTCTCTTTTACCCTGGGAATTATTTGGATAGGATTTAACCCCTATTTCATCTAGACCAGTTGCCTCAAACTTTAGCAGTAAAAATGTGGTTAAATTGTATTTAGACCATAGCTCGCATCAGTCTTAAAATCTAGATGATGGAAAATCATAGGCCAGAAGTACTGTTGACACAAATGTGCATTACTATACACCATATAGAGAAGCAGAACAGAAAATTGAGGGACACCTGGTGGCTCAGTGGTTGAGTGTCTGCCTTTTGGCTCAGGTTGTGATCCCGGGGTCCTGGGATCGAGTCCTGCATCGGGCTCCCTGCAGGGAGCCTGCTTCCCCCTCTGCTTATGTCTCTGCCTCTCTCTTTGTGTCTCTCATGGATAAATAAAATCTTTAAAAAAATCCAAAACACAGAAAACTGAAGGCAATAGCAGCAACTCTCCTGCCAACTAGGTTGATAGTGATGAAATGAAGCTGACAAGAGCTTACTAACAAAGTGTCCTGCTAGGAAATCATGGGCCTCCCAGCCATCCCTGTGCTTACACCTGGGCAGTATTTGGCGACTCTGCCAGATGCTGCTGTGCTTCTGGCAAAACATTGAACTCTAGTCCTAACTTAATTCTAGCAACATGATGATTTTATTTTCATAGAGTAGAGTTCCACCTTTGCAGACATTAAGTTCTGTGGTCAAAATATGAGGCGACAGTCATACAGTGAAATCCCCCTGAATGCCAGGCATCTTGGCAAGATGACCTGGCCCTCTGAGACCCACCGGAGTACCGCTGGTCATCCACGTGCTCCTTCTGGAGTTCTGGACTGAGGGCAGACCTGGTCTTGCTCTAACATCTTTTCTTTCTCTCCACCTCTCCTCTGCCCTTTCTCTCTCTCATCTGTTGAGCATATAACAAATTAGGAATGTGGTTACCTCCTAGTACAGAAAACTGACTAATGGTGGCTTGAGAAGAGAGGGTGAGGTTTTCCAGGTACAAGCGGTCACAGTGGGACTTGAGGTGGTACAGCTGCACAGTGATGCTGTCACTCCCTGTGCTCTTGCTCTCACTCTGTTCCTCTTTCTGGTGTGTGGGTTCTTATCTGCATGTGGGCTGGCTGTTGCTCCAGACATCATCTCTGCATTCAAGGCAGGAAAAGAAAGCAAGAACTTTCTTAGGATCTCCTCCCCCTCCGGCAGACTGCAGCTTATGTCTTAACCAGCCAGAACTAGGTCGCCCAGTCACCCTTAACCCCTGGAGAGGCTAGAAAAGCAGAATTTCACTTTTACTGTCTTTAGGCCAGCAAGAGGTGGAGTAAGAGGTGGCTGGGGGTTATTGGGTGAGCTCACCAGCAGCAACTGCTATGTTTCATAGATTAATGGAACTCATAGTGCAATTATCTGCCCTAGAGTCAGGAGTCCATCCTGTTCACTTTGCAGGTTACCCTTATATGGTTCTTAGACACCCTCAAAAGTCCACCACTTTTGGAGGAGCATCTTTCGCCCTGTTAAGGAGAGGGCAAAAGATCCTCCGTGCTTGGATCCTTCCATGACCCTTTGAGAAGCCTCCAAGGGAGCATCAGGCCACACACATCACTGAGAATCTCTGTGGCTTTTGAAGGGATCGACCGATTTGGATGAAATTTAACATTTAATCCCTTAGTTAAAGGCAGGAGGTGCATACTCCTTGGTTGACCTTTCAGACCATAGGAGATAAAAGAGCAATTGATAAGTACTTAAATTGGGTGGTGACAGGCACAAGCCACATTCCACTGGGAGGAAAGTGACTGTGCAGGCTTTGAGGCTGAAGTGGCTGAAAGGAGCCTGGTACCTGTGCCTTGACCTCCTGAGTCAGCATCCCCTCCCCCAGAGCACTCTGCTGAGCAACTGGCACAGACGGACCCTGCCCAGCATGTTTTCCCAAGGCTGCCGCCTCCTTCCCCCACAGTGCCCACTTGCCAGTCTGAATCCTAAAGTTTTGCCAGCCTCATTTGCATGCTAATTTGCATGACTCTACCCTGTACTCTCATCTGATGGTCAGTGCAGAGCACAAACAGCCGCTTCATTGTTGAGGGCTCGTCATGCCCAGCTGCTTTCTGCCACTTATGGATGCTTCCCCAGCCATGGGCCAAGGCCTGGCCAAGGCTAGAAAAAGACACACATACACTCTTTTTCGTGAGTTCTCTTCCTGAGAAGAGTCTTGAGTCAATTTATGCAAATCATCATGCAGATTTCCACTGCGGACTTTATTACTGTGTCTTGTCAGAAAGTGGATGCAAAATTATATTTCATAATAAATGCACACAGCGAAAAAGATTCCAACGAGTGCTTCAGGAGACATCTCTTTTCTTGGAGATCCACTGGGCTGATGGTGGTCTCGTACAGAGGGAGGTGGGCAATGTCATTCTGCGCTCTGTGTCTGAGCCCCCATGGACACTGTGATACCACCTTCAGGACAAAGTGGATGTAGATGTGGCTATGAAACCTGTGCTTGTTAAGATTCCTCATGTTTTGTATAAAATGAAATGCTTGCCCTTTTTCATAAGCAGTGCAGTGTGTAAGCACGATATTAAAGGAGTAAATAGTGGAGTGTAGAGTGCAGCCCAGCCTCCTGGGAAGGGGCATCGGGCAGCACAGCTGAGGAGGGGAGGGAGGATCCGGGGAACCGTGGACTGGCAGGAGGGCCCCCCATATCAAGCCTGCTGCTCATGTGTCTTGATATCCTGCTTACATTCCTGTGGCATAGTTACCAGCAAGACTTATTTATAAGAGGAAACAAAGTACAGAGAATGAATACTTTGATTCAGACTCCATGCCAAGCTAGAAGAGGGATGTGGTCTCCTTTAGAACTCAGCCAGCCTTTCCTGAAGCCCTGGGAACACTAGTTTATTGATAAAGGATGTTATGAGGATTACAAGCCCAAAGTTTCCTAGAGCAAGGAAGCTTGGGAAATGTTGGATTCCATGTAATTGTTCGTGTTTCTTTCGTGCAGGACTTCTCAGAGTGTTTACTGCACCAGTGTGTTTTATGGCTCTCCCCTAGGAGTTAGAATATGCAACCTTTCTCAGAAACATTTGATTACAGTTTACCTTTATCCTGTAGATTGCCGCATGGGGATGCATTTCCCATAACCAGTCTGAGAAACTTGGGAGGGTCTTCTGTGGAGTGGGTTTCTAGAGCTTCTCCTGGAAATCCTCTAGTGGGTTGGTCATTTGTGTTTTTACAGAGTACCTTTGCATAGTCTAACACACGTGATCTGCAGTCCTTAACGGAGGCTATGAATATACCCATTTCAGAGAGGAGGGGCTCCCAATCCAGTGCTCTTCCAAGCCCATCACAGAGTACTCAGATCCTGCAGAGCACTGGGAGAGGTCACTAAAAACAGCCCGTGATCCACCCGGTCCATTTGGCAAAGGTGCTAGCAGCATCCTCTGGGCCTGGCCATGGTCAGCCTCAGGGAGTCATTGAAGGAAGCCTACATTTGCTGGTAGAAGTCTGACCTTTCCCTCTCCCCAAAGGCCCATGAACTTCTGGTCTCCTCAGCCTCTTAGCCTCCTGGCATCACCAGGCTATGTGTATCTCATGGATCTGGGCTTTGCCTTCAAAGCAGAAGTGACTCCCTCCGCACCCCACACTCAACCCACACAAGCACCATGTTCCTGTCAACACACACCCCCCTTTATGAGGCATGCTGGCCTTTAAGAGGGAGTGTGGGGGTGGCAGGTAAGAGGGAATCACTGAGGTTTCTACCTGGGTGGCTCGTTCTTTTTGCTTGCTATCCTCCTATTGTTGTGTCGCATTGTGTCCTATTTCTGTTGATCTGTTTTCACATTCACTGTTTATGTGCTGTCAAGCCCATGAGTGATTTTAAAATTTCAGATATCTGTTTTTTAGTTCTAAGTTTGTATTTCGTTTTTCTTTATAGTTTCTCTTTCTCTTCTGAGATTTTTAAAATCTGTGCCTTGGTTATGAGCGTATCTCTATATATTTGAGCATAATCCTATTAGCTACTTTAAACGACTTGCTACTTCAGTAGCTGGGTCACCTCAGTGTTGGTCTCCACCTGTTTTTTTTCTTGAACATGGTTGGCACTTCATATGCTGAATAAATCAAGATTTATCCTACACGTTGTGATTAAGACTGTGAATTCTGTTTGTTTCTTTGGAAGAGTATTGGTTGAATCCAAATTCTTCATTGTCTTCCCTGTAGGCAGTAGGTAGGCAGCAAATTAAAGTTTTGTTCAGGGATGCCTGGGTGGCTCAGTGGTTGAGCGTCTGCCTTTGGCTCAGGTTGTGATCCCTGGTCCTGGGATCGAGTCCCACGTCAGGCTCCCCATAGGGAGCCTGCTTCTCTCTCTGCCTGTGTCTGTGCCTCTCTCTGTGTGTCTCTCATGAATAAATAAATAAAATCTTAAAAAAAAATAAAGTTCTGTTCAGATTTGTTTTGTTTTTAGTTTTAGGTAGGCTGCTTGGGGTCTGCACAAGCAGGGGTAGTGGCAGAGGGAGAGGAAGAAACAGGCTCCCCACTGAACATGGACCCTGGGATCATGACCTAAGCCGAAGGCAGACACTTAACCAACTGAACCAACCAGGCACCCCTTGGGCAGCTTTTGTATATAGAATTTGGAGTGCCCTCTCTGTGGCTTTCTTGTGGTTAAGATTTTGCACATTTTCTGGCTGTTGTGGTAGCTTTGGGATCTGACTTGTTTCTCAAAAAGCAGACTCTGGGTTTCTTGCCAAATTTTAGCAACCCCTGTGCTCCAGCCAGGGCTCCCCTCAAGTGAGCAAGAAGTCATAAAAACAGGAGCTTCACCCAAGGCTGTTCCCCCCCCCCTTTTTTAAGTTGACTCCCCTCCAATTCCTACCTGCTTTTGGTCACTTGGCAGTGCTTTCAGATAGTTGTTTGTTGTGTTTTGTTCAGAGTTTATAATAGTAATCTGCAAGAGGGTTGGTCTAATAAGAGCTCTGCCATTAAGGAAATCAGAACTGTCCCATTCCCTCCATCTGGGCTTCCCCCTCCACACACGTTTCCCATCCTCCACTGCACCCCCTTTTTCACCTGCTAGAAAGTTAGTATTCACTTCAGGACTTGCATAATTCCCTCATTTTGCCTCAGGAAATCAGTTAGAAGCAGGGTCCCTCTCCTCTTCGTGTTCTTCTCACTACACACTGGTCCTTTCCATCGTCAAGGAGCACAGTCCTGTGTGCTAATGTTAGCTCCTCTACAGGTTGGAAGTTCAGCTCTGAATAGGTATTAACCATGTGAAAGAGCATTCCAGGGGAGCATTCCAGCTCCTCATGGGCAGAGACAAGGGCTCATTCTGCTCTGTGACTAACACATAGTAGGCATTCGAGGATGAGAAGGTGAAGGAGTATTACTTACTTGCAGTGTTTGCCAGAAAGGAGCTGCCCAGGGCCTGACAGAGATGGGCTCCAGCTGGCAGTGCTGTGGGGCCAACTGCTTGTGCCTTGTGTCTGGGAAAATAGATGATGCCAAGGAGCTAGAAATTTCCTGGTAACCAAGGCTCAGCCAAGGCCATCTTAAAAGTTCTTGTTTTTGCTCTGTCTTTAGAGAGCGGACTTTAGTTGTCCTTGTTAAAATGCAAATGAATTTCCTCTGAAGTGGGCTCTGCAGAGCTATTATGGCTAATGACCATAAGAGTCTGACAATAGGAAGCCAGACAGGATGTGACCCCCACGTAGACCCAATGACAGCTTCAGGGCACAGTGACAGCTTCAGAAGCGAAGGGATTTCAGGAAGCAGAGGAAATACAGCGGAATAGTCAAAAGCAGAGGCTTTGCAGTAAATGAGACCTGGGTTCAAATCCTGCTTCCGCCTCCTATGTGACCTTGGTATCTGAGTGAGCCTTGATTTCTGAGTGAGCCTTGATTTCCTCATGAATAGCACCTTCTGCATACGTGGGCATCTCCCTCTGTCTCTCAGCCCAGGTAGGGAATCTGCCCCTCCTTCTGGACCACAGCCTCCTCCCGCTGATTATAGCACAAGCTCAGAGTCTAGGCAGTTGCTTGCAGACTGTACCACACAAATGAATTATCTGCAGGCTTACCTGGAATTCTGGTTCCTAGACTGACACCCCAGAGATTGTGATTCTGTGTATCTCGATGGGGCTCTGGAAGCTGCATGTTTAACAAGCTCCTGATGTGTCTCTGAAGCAAGTGGTCTCTACACTACATGTTGAGAATCACTGGGCCGTAGGAGAGACTGACCAGCCTGAGATCTTTCCAGTTCCCTGTAGAAACTGTTAAATGAGGGGCCCTGAGGCCAGCCATAGGGCTTAGAAAATGACTTGTAGGGCAGCCCCAGTGGCGCAGCGGTTTAGTGCCGCCTGCAGCCCAGGGCGTGATCCTGGAGACCTGGGATCGAGTCCCACATTGAGCTTCCTGCATGGAGCCTGCTTCTCCCTCTGCCTGTGTCTCTGCCTCTCTCTCTTTCTCTCTCTCTCTCTGTGTGTCTCTATGAGTAAGTAAATTTTTAAAAATCTTAAAAAAAAAAAAGCAAATGACTTGGAGATCATGACTTGCAGAGTGGCTGAATCTGAATTTTAACTACATGGAAGAACAATTCCAAAGGAGGGAACAGCATTAAATAAGGCACAGAAACACAAAGTGATTCGTGTGTGTAGTGTCTTAACCAGAACACTATTACTATAGTATAAAGTCAAAGCTGAATGTGATGGAAATGAGACCAGAGGAAGTGAAAGGCAGGCCCTGAGCAATTTGTAGACCAAGTGAAGTGTTTAGACTATTTATTAGGGACAGTGGGAGAGTGAAATGACCAGATTTATGTTTTAGAAAGATAACTCTGGTCCTGGATGACAGGTTAGTTGTAAGAGGAGAGCCTGAGGGCAGATAAACCAGTCAGGAAGCTGTTGAGGTTATTCAGATAAAAGAAGTTGGAGATCTTAACTGGGGCAGTGCTGGTGGGGATGCTGAGAATGGAGAGACAAAATGCTCAGGGGGCAAAGTCATCAGCTCAGTGATTCTTCTGAGGTAAGAGAGTGGATGAGAGAGCAGGTGAAGAGCAGGGACTCAAGAGGGCTTCTGGAGGCTAGGGCATATGGGGTGGTAGAGATGCCATTCAAGGAGGGAGGAAAGTACCCACTTTGGAGGGAGATGATGGGCTCCGTGTGGGACACACTGTCTAGTGAGATGCCTAGTAAACAGTTGGATACCTGGATCTGGGGTCAGGACAGAGGCAAGGCTTGGGATATAGATTGGAAGCCATCAGTACATCCTATTTGAAGCTGTGAGAGTAATGAGGTCCCCTGACACAGGATAGGAAAGACCAAGCAACATTTTAGGAACAGAGAAAGGAAGAAGTTCCTTTAAGAGATCAATAAGAAACAGCAGTTAGAGAGGCAGAGAAGCCAGAAACAAGCAGTGTCATGAATAGCAAAGGAAGGAAGGGTGTCAAGAAGAGGATGGGTCATCAGGGTCAAGTGCATCAAATAGAGCTTGGCCTAAGAATGTTCTTACAGTGGAGAGGTGAAATGTCTCCTGGTTAGCAAGAGCAGCCTCGGTTGGACAGAGGACAGACCCTGGACCACCCTGGTCAAGCAGCAGGTGGGAGGAGAGGAAGTAGAGACTGGGTTGGGGATCCTTTTCCAAAAAGCATACCATTTGAAGAGAGGTGAGAGCTTGCTAGATAGCTAGCAAGCTACTTAGTGATGGAGACATGAGAATTTTGAGGATGGTTTCTGGACAAAAGTAAAGAGTGAGTAGAGCATGAAAGCTTGAAAATGAGCCATCTCATTTCATCTCCTTGGAAAGGAGATGGCAATAGAGCATCACCTGAGAGGAGGGGACCAGGAACAAGGGACCCACAGGGAGAGGCTTGCTTCAAACAGGGAGAGCAAACCCTCAGAGCTGAGAGGGATGTGGGGATGATGATGGACACTGGTAGACAACTTGGCAAATATTCTTTTTAGTCTAGGCTCTGCCACTTCAGCTGCTGACCCTGGGCAAGTAACTTAAGCATCTTACACTCCATTTTCTTAGCAGTGATGTACAAGTACTAAAGAATGTTGCTCTTAACAGAGGTTATCAGGAGTAAATTAAGGCATGTAAAGCACTCGGCACAACTGCTGGCAAAGAATAAGTACTCAGATGCTTAGTCATTATTACTGTGCTTACACATTGTCATATGAAGGGTAAACACAAGGAATTGAAGTGCTTTATATCTAATGTTGAAAAGTAAGATTTGAGGCTGTCTCCTGAGAGGGAACCACACTGAAGATGGAAGAACGGGGAGAATGTTATGAACTCTTGCTGATGTGGGTGGAGGTAGGAGGTGATCAAGGACAAGTCACATGTTTTTATGTTTACTCATAGATTTACCATTTGTGGTGCTCTTATATTCCTTCTTTAAAGATGCAAATTGCCATCTGTAAAATTTGCCTAAAGCATTTCTTATAATTAGGGCCCACTGGTGACAGATTATCACAGCTTTCCCTTACTTGAAAATGTTTTGCCTTCATTTTTTAAGAAAAGTTTCACTGGCTGTGGAATTCTAGGCTGCCATGATCATGGTGGTGGTGATGCTCTTTCTTTGGAACTTGAAAGATGCTTTTCCACGGTCTTCTGTCCTCCATTGTTTCTGCTAAGAAATCAACTGTCATTCTTGCCATTCTTGCCATTATTCCCTGGTGTATAAAGTGTTTTTCTGTTTTCTCCCTGCTATCAAGGTTTTCTCTGTATCTTTGGTTTCAGCAGTTTGACTCTGACGTGCCCAGGGTGATTTCTTTGTATTTATTATGATTTAGGTTCACCGAGCTACTTGGTACCCTGGGTTGATGTTTCTAACCAAATTGGATAAAACTTTAGCTATTATTTTTTCAAAAATCTTTTTGCTCAATCTGTCTGTTGTTTTCATGAGGCCCCAGTTGCAAGTATAGCAGATTCTTGATATTGTTCAAGCAGTTCTGGAGACTGTGTTCATGTATTTATTTATTTATTGTATCTTTTTTCTCCGTGCTCCATTTTATTTTGGCCTCTCTTCACTGACCTTTCTTCTGCAGTGTTCTAGCTGTTGTTATACAAATCCCGTGTGGTTTTGTTTCAGATATTGTATTTTGTAGTGTTGAGATTTTCAGTTTTTGTTTTTAGAATTTCCATTTATCTCTTGAAATTCATCATTCATCTTTTCCTTTACATTTTTACCATATTTATAGCAGTCATTTTTAAATCCTTCTCTGCTAATCCAACATCTGGTTCACTTGGGGGTCTGTTTTCTTGATTATGGCTTCAATTTCCTTCTCCTTCGTATGTCTAAACCTTTTTTTATTGTGTAGTGGACACTGTGAAGACAGGCATACCTTGGAGATACTGCAGGTTTGGTTCCAGACCATGTGATAAAATGAAACATGAATTTTTTGGTTTCTTAGTGCATATAAAAGTTATATTTATACCACATTGTAGTCTATTAAGCATATAATAACATTGGGTCTAAAAAATAACATACATACCTTAACTTAAAAAACTTTATTGTTGGAGTGTCTGGTCAGTTAAGCGTCTGCCTTCAGCTCAGGTCATGATCTCAGGGTCCTGGGATTGAGCCCCACATCAGGCTCCCTGCTCAGAGAGGAGCCTGCTACTCCCCTTGCTTGTGCTCATTCTCTCTCTCTCTCTCTCTGTCAGATAAATAAACAAAAGCTTTAAAAGAAAATAAAAAGGACTTTATTGTTATGACATGTTAACCATCATCTGAGCTTTCAGCAAGTTGTAATCATTTTGCTGGTGGGAGGGTCTTACCTCAGTGTTGGTGGCTGCTGACTGATCAGAGTGACAATTGCTAAAGGTTGGGGTGGCTCTTAAAATAAGACAACAATGAAGTTTGTCACAATTGACTCTTTCACAAAGGAATTATCTGTAGGATGTATGCTGCTTGATAGCATTTTACCTGCAGTGGAACTTCTTTCAAAATTGGAGTCAGTCCTCTCAACCCTGCCACTACTTTATCAGCTAAGTTATGTGATGTTATCAATCTTTATTGTCATTTCAACAGTCTTCATAGCATCTTTACCAGGAATAGATTCTATCTTAAGAAACCCTTTTTTTTGCTAATCCATAAGAAGCAAGTCCTCAACCATTCAAGTTTTATCATGAGATTGCAGCAAGTCAGTCCCATCTTCAGGCTTCACTTCTAGATCTCTTGCTGTCTCCATCACATCTGCAGTTAACTACCACCTGAAGTCTTGAACCCTTCAAAGTCATCCATGAGTGCTGGAATCAACTTCCAGACTCTTCTTAATGTTTATATTTTGATCTCTTCCCATGAATCACAAATTGTCCTAGTGGCTTATAGAGTGGTTAATACTTTCCAAAAGGTTTCAATTTACTTTGCCCAGATCCATCAGAGGACTCACTATCTTTGGTAGTGATTTACAAATGTAATTTACAAAATGTATTTCTTAAATAATAAGACTTAATAGAATTATAACTTGATCCTTGGCTGCAGGGTGACTGCTGTGTTAGCAGACACAAAAACAACATTAATCTCATTGTACATCTCTATCAGAGCTCTTGGATGACTGGGTGCATTGTCAACGAGCAATAATATTTTGAAAAGAGTCCTTTTTGCCGAGCAGTAGGTCCCAACAGTGGGCTTAAAATATTCAGTAAACCATGTTGTGAATAATGTGCTATCCTCCAGGCTTGATTGTTCCATTTATAGAGCACGGCAGAGTAGATTTAGCATAATTTTTTAGGACTGTAGGAGTTGGGAATGGTATATAAGTACTGGCTTCAACTTAAAGTGACCAGCTGTACTGGCGCCTAACAAGAGAGTCAGCCTGTCTTTCAGAGCTTCCAAGCTAGGCATTGACTTCTCCTCTCTAGCAATGAAAGTCCTAGGGGTACCTGGGTGGCTCAGTCATTGAAGCATCTGCCTTTGGCTCAGGTCATGATCTCAGGGTCCTGGGATGGATGGAGCCTCGCGTTGGGCTCTCTGCTCAGAGGGGAGCCTGCTTCTCCCTCTTCCTCTGCTCCACCCCACCGCTTGTGCTCTCTCTCTCTCTCAAATCAGTCAATCAATCAACTGCTACCTAGCTAGCTATGAAAAAGTCCAAGATGGCATCTTCTTCCAACATACGGCTGTTTTGTCTTCATTGAAAATCTGTTGTTTAGTGTAGCCACCTTCATTAGTTATCTTAGTTAGATCTTCTGGATAATTTGCTGCAGCTTCTACATTGCTGCTTCATGTTGCACTTTGATGTTATGGAGGATGGCTTCTTCCCTTAAACCTCATGAACCTCTACTGAATTCAAGCTTTTCCTCTACAGCTTCCTCACCTTTCAGTCCTCACAGAACTGAAGAGTCTGGACCTTGCTCTGGACCAGGCTTTAGCTTAAGGGAATGTTGTGGCTGGTTTGTTCTTCTACTCAGACCACTAACACTTTCTCCGATTCAGCAATAAGGTGGTTTCATTTTCTTACTGTATATGGGTTCACTGGAGCAGCACTTTGAATTTTCTTCAAGAACTTTTCCTTTGGATTCACAATTTGGCTAACTGTGTGGTGCATGAGGCCCACCTTTCAGCCTTTCTCAGCTTTTGACACCTTTCATCCCTAAGCTTAATCATTTCTAGCTTTTGATGTAAGAGATGTGCAGCCCTTCCTTTCACATAACACTTAAGGCCATTGTGAGTTATTAATTGGCCTGATTTCCACCCTGTGGTGTCTCAGGGAATAGGGAGACCTGAGGAGAGGGAGAGATGGAAGAATGGCCAGTTGATTGGATACTCAGAATACACACAACATTTATCGATTAGGTTCACTGTCTTTTCTGGGTGCAGTTCATGGCACTCCAAAATAATAACAGTTGCAACAGCAAAGATTACTCACTGATCATAGATCACCATAAAAAATATAATAATGAAAATTTTGAAACATGAGAATTATCAAAATGTGACACAAAGACACAAAGTGAGCAAATGCCATTGGAAAAATGGCCCCAATGGACTTGCTCTACACAGAGTTGCCACAGACTTTTAATTTGTTTAAAAAAAAAAAAGAGTTATCTGCAAAGTACAGTAAAGCAAAGCACGGGACAATGAGGTATGCCTACAATAAATTATAGAGATTCTTGGATTCTGTTACCTTCCTCTGAAGAGTGTTTGAGTTTTATTTTAATAGGCAGTTAAATTATGGAGAGCTAATCTTTTTGGGAGGATGGGGCAGGATTACTTACCATGTTTAAATTTTGTTAAGATAGGTCTCTCTTGGTTTTTCCCTCAGTCCTCTGGTGTGACCCTCAGTCCTGCGATGATACCTTTCCTCCCAACGCCAGCCCTTCTGGGTTTCCCATGGAAAGCCTGAGGTGTTTACCAAGCCCCTCTAACTTATAGGACTAGGAAGTTACCTCCGGAAAAATTGGTTAAATGTTGGATCTCACTTCGTTCTCTTGCCTTCCTTCAAAGCTTGTAACCCCTCCATTTTTCTGTCTGCTTTTGCTCACTCTTCAGTGCTTAAAAATTATTTCTTGTATTTTTCCACAGTTTATAATAGTTATCTGTAGGAGGGTTAGTTCGATAAAAACTACTCAGCCATTATTGGAAACCAATCATAGGAATATATTTTGGGGCAAAGCTGATGGTTCAGCCACTCCCAGGAACAATGCCTGTGCTTTGGCAAAAATGTGTACAGTTATGGGAAGGTCTGCTGTAGCTCAGTGGCCTGGCTTGTTGGAGACAGAGTAGTCAGTTAAGAAACCAGATATTTCTCTGATGTGCAAGAAGCATGAAAGTAGGACTAAAGGTGGGAGACAGCTGGAAAGGGAGGAGGTAGAGAGGAGGTTGGCCCCTTCCAGACTTAGTTCTTCAATACCGATGATGTGGTCAGGCTTTTGCGGGGCGGGGAGGGGGGCAATGGAGATAAAATATGTGGGTGTCCAGTAATGGCAGTTATGATTGCAGAGGCCACTGAGTTGAGCTTTGCCAAGGCTTGATCCAGATGGCACAATTCTTGTCATGTCATCTGGTGACTTCTCAGTCCTCCATGGAAGCAGAAGTGGCTTGTGCCCACATGAGATGCATTGGGGTTGTTATTGTTACACTATCATCAGTAATATCAGCATTGCCATCTGTGCTGCTTACCTTTGAGGGGTATGTTTCTCCAAGGTTCTTTGCTCTATTAGTTAGACTATTGTTAATCTGTGTTAAAAGAAACCCAAAATAACAGTAGCTTAAGCAAAATTGAAATTCCATTCTCTCTCGCACAATAGTCTGGATGTAAGCAGTCTAGGACACTGAGGTGGCTCCCCTAGGTCAGGGACTCAGGCTTCCTCCATCTGGTTGCTCTGTCATCACTACTATATCACCTTCATCTGGATGGGCCAGCATGACTCACCACTACCTGTCTTCATTCCAAGCTGCAGGAAAGGGAAAGAGGGCAGCTGTGAGCATGTCACCTGCCCCCCATCATCCCAGAAGATGCATACATCACCTTTACATCCCACTGACCAGAATTTAGCCATCTCCCTGCAAAGGAAGCTGGGAAATACCATCTTTATGGGGGTAGCCATTGATCCATTTACATATCTAGAATCCTATTACTGTCGAAAGGGAGACTGCATATGGGAGGATAGCCAGCAGTCCCTGCCACCAATCCTGAGGTCACACACCTGGTTTTCAGCTCAGGGGTCACTTTACAGAGGCGCTTGGCACTCCTGGGGCACTGATGAAGGGAGAGATTTCCACGTGGTCTGCACAATTCTCCTTAAGGGTATCTGGAAACAAGGACTGTCACACTTCATTGATGAGTGAACATTGTGTGACTTAAGGAACAAGGCTGGTTCCACAAGCCACCTGTCAATTCCAGACTTGTTCCCCAGTGACTACACCATGTAGGAAAGATGTGCACGCTGGGCTACAAAGAGCCCAAGTGATACCGAACTTGTAGTGTTGACCCTTCCAGCTCTGCCTCTGACTCATGAAGTCACCCCAGACGTGCCCTCTAACTTCCCTGATCTTTCATCTCCAATGTAAGGGCTTGGATGGAGGTTATGTCTAAGGTGTATGTTTTAACACCCGTGTTCTAGGATTGTAAGATTCCTCGACACTCCAGGACTCTGCATTAGGGCAGACTTCCAGGGGGGATACAGTTTAACTCCTTTGTGGAATGATTTGGACGTCTGAATGTACATGAACATGCTTGCAGACAGCCTGGGACCTGCAAACATGGGTTTTTCTATCTCCTTGTGCTTCCCTCCATCGTGGTTTTTGCAATCAGAAGTAACTGCAGTTTCCCATACAACTAAGGTTACTTTTTAATCTTATGTTTTTGTTTTAAAATATTCTATTTCTGCTTCTAGAACTATTACACATTAATTGAAGAAAATGGAGAAAATAGAGGAAATTATAAGGAAGGAAGCAAAAAGAACTGCCCATACTGTCGTCATTCACACTGGTGTTTAGTGTGTTCCTTTCATTTTAGTATCCAAGAAAATATGAAAAATACTTCTCCCTACTTAAGTGCATCCTGTTGGGATTATGCTACACATGATATTTACAACCTGCTCTTTTCTGCCTGATGACCGATTCCTCAGGTCCTTAAATATTTTTTGAGAACATGATTTTAAATGGCTGCTAAGGATTCTAACCACATGGGTGTACCACGCTGTACTTTATCATTTATCAGTGCCCTGGACATCCAGGCTATGTCATCAGGCATTATTATTAACTGCATAGCAGTGACATCTCCATATCACACTGATAGTGTCTTAGTTCCTATCCTAGATGCTGTGGGGCAGGTGAGCCTAGAGAGGTTGGGTGGCCTGTCCAAGGCCACACAGTGAGTGGTGGGTCCCAGCCATCTGGCCACAAGGCTGACTATATCCTGCCCAGTCACCTCTCCCCACTGCCAGAAAAGAGAGGGCACAGGGGTGTGCTGGGGACAGTTGGCTCCTAATATGTTGGTTTGGAAGAAAAGAGTCAGTGTGGTTTCCCAGGGAGATGCTGCTCTGGATGGTTTGTTGTGTCCCTGAGGAAACCCAGCTGCTCTCTTCTGCCCACACAGCAGCAAGCCTTGCTCCTGCTCCCCACTCCACCCCTGCCTGCTGGGGGCAGTGGTGGACCAAGCCTGGGGGCCGGAGTTCCAGGAGCCCAGAGGGGAGGCTGTGAGAGAAAGGAGGCAGGTGAGGTCAAGCAGGCTTGGGCCAGGAGACCACCCAGCTTCTGCTCCTCGAGGCTCCCACCTGAGGAAGGCAGGGGATACACCTATCAGGGTGGGGAAGTCTCCTCGCCTGGTTCTTTTGTCCCCTTCACAGAGCAGTTTTGTCACTCCCGAAAACCTGTCCTCATCCTTACTTAGCCCCAACCCACTTCCTCTGAGAGGCACAACTGGCTTCACTATTGGCAGGGGGAGGCAGGGACAGCAGGGCAGGACTTGCCTTAGGCTCGGCATGGGTGTCTCTTCTTTTGCTGGCTATCACTGCCTGCCTGAGGCATTTCAATTTTAACCTTTCCCTGTTTTTCTCTAATAGGCAACCATTGGGATTGACTTCTTGTCAAAAACCATGTACTTGGAAGATCGTACGGTGAGTACCTGACTTTAGAACTAGAAGGACAGGGAGGGCTCCTTTGGACTTATCAGCTGGGGCCATTAGCTGGGCAGCACTGAGAGAGCCCATGTCTACTGCAGAGCTGGCAGGGCCGGCATCCCAGAGCCAGGGCCTTCCTCCAGCCCCCAGTGAGGATCACACTGACCTCCCTGCCCTCCGTGTGACAGGTACGGCTGCAGCTCTGGGACACAGCCGGCCAGGAGAGGTTCCGCAGCCTGATTCCCAGCTACATCCGGGACTCTACAGTGGCTGTGGTGGTGTACGACATCACAAGTGAGTGTGGGTCCAGGGTGCCAGAGGGAGGGTGGCTCATAGAGGCTCTGGGGCCTGTGTGCATGCTCATGTGTGCACACGTGTATGCTGTGTATGCTTGTCTTCTGACTGCAAGAAGATGGGTCCTTGGTGGTGGGGGGTGAGTTGCCTTTGAATACCAGCATGTTTTCCACCTTCCCCCACCATCCTGTGACAGGCATGGGTATACAGGATTGAGCTGGGCCTGCTCAGAGCAGGGGGCTGTGTGTAGAGGTAAGCGGAGGTGCCCATGAGGCTGGCCCTGCTCCTATCCCTCTGTGTCTTCATTGGCCCTGATGGCCAGAGAGACCCCTGTGGAGCCACTTCAGTATGTATATATGGGAGAAGACACTGGTCTCTGGGCCAGCCTTGAACCAGCAGCCATGGTTTTGTCAGCTGACATCCCAGCTCCTCAAAGGGTCTCCTCTGAGGGGAGGCCAAGCAGGTCTGGGAGAGCCATGGGTGGGCTGCATTTCCCACACAGTGTGGCTCCTCTGGCCAGGGCAGCTGTTCTTGAAAGGAAGACTTATTGCAGGGAGAAGGAGTGGGGCCTGGTGCAGAGCCTCAGCTGCCCAGACAAGTTAATAGAACACACCTGATAAGCCCTGGTGCCATGGTCACACCTGGGGTGGGAGGACACCCGGGTGCTGTCCACAGTACTGAAATCACATGGGGAGGCATGTGTGCTCCACTGCTTTGAGCCTGCTGCCCTTGGCCCTGCCCAGCTCCTCTTTCCACCCCTCCGTCTGACCACAGGCTCCCCCCACACCTGAGTAAGGTGGGAGCTGGGTCCTTCGGCCTGGGTTTGTGCAGCCTGACACAAGCAGGATGCAGCGCAGGCTGGGAGCAACCGAGGCTTCCTGGGATAGGCCGTCTCCCCTGCCTTCAAGTGTATGGGTGTTGCCCTGCGACCACTCCCCAAGGTCTGTCACATCTTTTTTTTTTTTTTTTTTAAAGATTTTATTTATTTACTCATGAGAGAGAGAGAGACAGAGACACAGGCAGAGGGAGGAACAGGCTCCATGCAGGGAGCCCAACATGGGACTCGATCCCAGGTCTCCAGGATCAGGCCCTGGGCCAAAGGCAGGCGCTAAACCGCTGAGCCACTGGGCTGGCCACATCTTCTGAGAAAAAGCCTGCCTTCAAATGGCCTTACCTTTTGTGGCCATTGTCTCTCTTGGGGCCACCTCTCTCCTCCTCCTACTTGCATATCCTGAGAGTTCTCTTTGGAAACTCTGGCCCTTCCTGAGCACCACCCCCCTCGGTCAGAGCCCACTGTGTAGGGCCCGCCTCCCCCAGGGGCTGTTGTGGCTCTCCACCAACACTCACACACGCACACACGTTTCCAAGCTCAGCCAAGTCCAGTGTACCCATTTCTCACTCTCTGTTCTGCACCTACAAAGTCAGGTCTGATTCTCAGGTGGGCTCCTAAAACCACTAGTCTCTGTAGCAAATCATGACAATGACCTTCCAACAGGAGGACTCCCACCCTGCCCCAGGGGGTGGTTCAGCAACACAAGGTTTCTCCAAGGCCCTGGGGCAGCAGCTCCACAGACACCCATGGGCCCCCCACTAGAAGGCCCAGACCCACTGGTCTGGGTGTGAGGATGCACAGCCCTCCTCCCTCCTGCTCCTGGTCTCATGCCCCCTCCCACTTTGCCCTCTGTCTGCTCAGGTGGACTCTCATTCTGTTGTCTCCCCACTTTTCCCACCCAGATCTCAACTCCTTCCAGCAGACCTCTAAGTGGATCGACGATGTCAGGACAGAGCGGGGTAGTGATGTTATCATCATGCTGGTGGGCAACAAGACGGACCTGGCCGACAAGAGGTAGGTGTGAGGGTGCAAGGTGCGGGGTGCTGGCAGGCCCGGCCCACCCTCTCCTCTGCGGCTCCTCCTGGCGAAGGAGTTCTTGGATGCGTGAGTGGTGAGTCTGTGCTTCTGATGTGTCCCCATGCATCTGAGAAAGGCGCCTTGGGGCCACTGGAGGCTGTGAGAGCCCTGGGAGACCCTTGTGTACAGTGTCTCAACTCTGCACCCTACCTCGCACTGTCTGCAGGGACGCTTCTCCATGAGAGGTCTATGGAACCCTATGTGCCTGGCCGTGCGCAGCAGTGGGTGGTCTGGGGCCCGGCACGGCCACAGCCCAGCTGCAGCTGGCAGTCCCTCAGGCCCCAGTTGGCTTCTGCTTCTGCATGTATCTCTGCCCCCACGAAATACTTGCACTGGTGTGAGGGTACTGATCCCCAGGAGTGAACGTGCAGAATTTCCCATCTGTGGCTGTGTCTGGGTGGTCGTGATGCTTCCTCGGAGATGCTGCTCCATGGCTGCCTCCACAGACAGGGCTCACTTCAGTGAGGATACACTTTGTCCTACATATATACTTTGTCCACTCATCCCGTGGGACCCAGCTTGGTCAGATAGAGCAGCAGGTCCTGGACGGCGGGCTTCCTCCAGTGTGCTCTGACCATCTACAGAATTATCTGCCTTCGAGCCCACTCTAATAGAGTCCTGTCTTTCAACTAAGGGAAATGGGGCTCAAAGCCCAGTTCCATCACTCAGTAGCTCTAAGTACAACCTTGAGGCAGTCACTTTTAACCTCACCATCTGCCTGTGGAAAAGGAGACTGCTGACACCACCCAGAGAGCCAGTATGTGGCCCAAAGTGCTTTCTAGACACAGACACATGAGATGGTTAATTGTTAGGAAGGGCAGGCATGGGAAGGTCCCCAACCTTCCACAGAGGTCTCTTCCTGAGCTGGGAAGCACCACAGAAGGAAAAGTGGGGATGCTGATACCCTGCTGTGGCCCTGTGCCCTTCATCCTGGACGGGAGCCCTGTCCTCAGCTGACTCGTGGGCGAGGCCCTCATCTCAGGCTGCTCCCTCCACCTCTACCAGGGGCTCATTTTGCCCTCTCCCCTCACTCACAGGCAGATAACCATCGAGGAAGGGGAGCAGCGTGCCAAAGAACTGAGTGTCATGTTCATCGAGACAAGCGCAAAGACTGGCTACAACGTGAAGCAGGTAGGATGCACCTGGCGCTGGTGCCAGCCAGCCTGGCCAGGGAGCCACGTGTGGCTTCCAGCCTGGTTAGTCATGGGCCTGGCTCTGCCTTGCCCTGAGGGGCTAGTGAGCAGGTTGGGGCAGGCCACCAGAGCACCATCAACCCCACTTCATGGGAAACGAGCTAACCTCTAGAGCTGGTAAAGCACATGAGAGAGGGTAAGAGCACTCACTCTCTGGGGGTGTCTCGAGCATGTCATCCTTAGCCACCTTACCAGACTCATGGCCATGTAACATGCTGAGTGTCCGGCCACCAACTTCCAGGTGACAGCAGCAACATTTCCCTAACATCTTACCTCACTTGGGATGGAGGAGTGGGAAATTGAATCTGACCAGCATTTTGGGGTACATGCATTGTGCTTGACAAGTGCTCAGGGCTGTGGAGGGCCAGGTGGGCTTGGAGCTTACAGAGAAAGAGGCCTGGGGAATCAGGATGGTCAGAGAAGCCCTGGAGGAGGTTACTGCTGAGCCTCGCAGCAGGGGGCTTCCCTAGGACCATGGACCTCTAAGGGTGGGGATCCACAGGTCAACAGACTTGGGTTGGCAAGGGCTACCCCTCCAGTCTTCATACACCTCCTCAGACATGAACGTAGGCAGGACAACTCTGTGGTGGTGGCAGCACCTGTGACTTTATCACCGTACAGATCACAACCGTTCTCTTGTCCGCCTGCCATGTTATGGGTCTCTTGGCCTCTACGTGCATCACTGCTCCAGTTCACGGGGTGACTAGACCTGCTGCCAGCTCTCGCTGTTTAACATGTCCATGGGGAAGCACAAATGCAGCTGCATAACCACCTAGTGTCTTTAAAGACTTTAGAAGTGTATTTCAGTCCTGAATGATTTCCTTTATACCCCTATGTAACCGAGGTCACACGCTTATAAGGAGCCCATTGGCTTCAGCTGGCTGCCAGAGAGGTCTTTGGTTCACAAAAGGTTAGGAGCCCCTGTCTTCAAGGAAGAGAGGGCTTGAAGAGGTGAAGAGGGAAGGTGTTCTCTGCAGAGAAGGGTAATGTGTAAGCAGAGATGCGGCTGGAGGGGTGCGTGACCTGGGGAGGGGACTCTGAGTGAGGAGCGTGGCTTGGCAGGGGTGTTACTTCTGCCCTGCCACCCCTAGCAGTGCCTGGGAGCATTACACAAGCTGCCCATCAGCTGTTGGCCTGGATACAGTGATGGTTCATCCCACATGGACAGTGCCCATGGCAGAGGAATGGAGAGAGACAGAGTGAGGGACCCCGAACCCTTCCTCCCCAATTAGAGCCCCCTCAGCATGGCTGTGTTCATGCCCATGCCCTTCCCAGTGCTGTTGTGGTGTCTCTTGGAGCAAGAGCTGCCTATCCCAGGAGGCATGGAGGTGGCCCTGGGTTGCTGCTCTGTGTGGCCCTGATGGAAATTCACAGGATGCAGGGAAGCAATGGGCAGTAGCCCATGAGGCAGGTCATTTCTGCCCTAGTGGTCAGGGGCAGGGAGATGCTGATGTCTCCCTTTTTAGAATGCTCTGGAAGCCACTTGATGGTCTAAGCATGAATTAAATGTGGTCCGTTCAAACTCTGTGGTTCAGAGGAATCTTCATGTAGCGCAGACTCCTGGATTCTAAGGCTGATCATATCTGCTCTCGGAGACCCACGTGTGACCCCAGGAGTTTCCGTCTAACTGGCAGTTTGGCCACCAGCAGGCAGGACACGGCTGCGTGGGCAAGGCCGTGATGGAAAGCTCAAGAGTGACTGGGCCTTTGCACCCTCACTCACTTCTTCCTGCCCCACTTTGGAACCCCCTCTGCATTTGCCCACGGGCTCCCTTACCCTGCCAGGCCCACCAGTGACTTCCCCACTCAGGCCCTCCTCACCCTTGGCCCTGTCACTTGGCTTGGGTGCTCCCATAGAGCTGGGCTCTAGGGTGAGACCATGAACAAGACTCGCCCTGTCTTTAGAGAGCTCACTGAGTCCCTGGAGTTGGAGTATATGGCGGGGGCTGCGGGGGGCGGTGGGGGGGGGGATGTTCAGAATCATCTGGTGCATTATACTTCTGCTTTGTACTTGTCACCTGCTAGGTTCCACGTCTGCCCTGCCTGACGTCCCCACCACACGGTCCTCCCTGTCTACCTACAGACACAGACACCCCACATGTGTGCAGCCTACACACTTCTCCCCCCACACTTACACAAATTCACACACAGACAGTCCACATGTGCATTTTCCACACATGCGCCTCTTCATACAACATACGCATCACCCTAACACCCATACCCAAACAAACCTACAGCATCACACTCACTCTCCTGTATGCTTTTTCTCTCAGAAGTCTTGTTTTCCATGATGTGATTGTATGGCCCTGGCTCCCAGCACCCTGCTGCCCTGATGCCTGTGGACTCACAGAACCCCCTCCCCCCGCCCGCCCTGCATGAAGAGAGGGTCAGAGAGGGTCATTTGTCTCAAGGGCAGGTTGAGAGTTGGTTCCCCACCCAGGCGGTGGGACAGAAGCCTGCCTAAGGGCTTGTCTCCCAGGGCCTAGATCATTTTCTCCACTAGGGTAGGTAGGTCCCTTACAGTCACCAGGACGCATGCTGCGCTCCTGGGGACCCGCGGTCAGCCTGCCTGAGTGAGAGGCCTGCCGGGGCCCAGACCTGTGACAGGCACTAGGGCAAGGGAGGGGGCAGTTCGGTGCAGCGCCGGCCCTTCAGGGCACAGTTGGCGGGCCAGACAGGAGAACAAGGCCCAGGGTCAGGACAAAGAGAGGCAAGAGGGTGGAGAGGCAGGATGGGGCCAGGGGCTCACGCTGCGTCTCCCCCTCTCTCCAGCTCTTCCGACGTGTGGCATCAGCTCTGCCTGGAATGGAGAATGTCCAGGAGAAAAGCAAAGAAGGGAGTATCCTTTTCCTTTATTAAGTGAGTGAAAGATGTGCTGGAGAAGCCATTTATCCACTGGTGGATCCCCTTAGTGTTTTAGAACAGTGGGTGAGCCCTCACCTGGTCTCCAGCCCATCCTTCCCTGCTGAGTACGGCGTGGGCCCTCCTCTGTACCGGGGCGAGGCTGGACTCCAGAGGCTTTAGGAACTCGTCCAGCTCAAACCGTCCTAAAGCCTCTATTTCCAAAGCAGTGGGGGTACCAGGTGGATGTGAAGGACGGTGTGGGGCAAGTGAGAAATAGGAGCTCTGCCCATGTTTACAGTGAACACCACTTGTATTTCACGGGTACAAGTAGACTCTCCACTGCACGGAAGGCTTCTGCACCCAGAACATGGTCCAACCTATTCTACGTGGGAGTTTCCCCAACAGATCCCTCCTCCCGTGTCCTGCCTGCTTCCCTGGCCCAGCCCTGCACAGCCCCAGAGCTCCCTCTGCTCTGTGGGACGAGGTCTGCACGCGGCCACTCACAGAGCCCACCCCAAACCTCAGATGACACCCAGAAGCTGAAATTGAGGCTCAGAGAGGTAGTCTGATCTGCCCAATGGGAAGGAAGGCAGTTGTTCATCCTCTACCATGTTACCAAAAATGTGTTTATGTAGATATATACCAGGAAAATGTTATTTTTGTAGGTGTGGGGAAAATAAAAGGAAGAAAAGTCAGAAAGTCCTACTCAAAATATAGGCCATGGCCAGAAAGTGGCATGGAGGGAAAATGTGATCTTTGGGAGAAGCATGGCTCTTTGTAGTACTCAGAGCCAAAAGAGTCTCTCCCAGAGTCCTTAAACAGGGGCCACAAAAACATCCCTAGGACACCCACAGCAGGACCCACAGCAGGTCCCACAGCAGCACTTACGCTTCCGCCCCGTCCACTGCCCCAGCTCAGTCCTCCAGAGGGGCCCACAGCCCTGCCCGGGAAGAGCCATTCCGTGCTGTGCCGACAGCCTGGCCGTCAGCTGTGTTCGAGCCTGGCGTGAGGGGCTGTCAGCTTGGTGAGGGCAGAGGAGCAGCCTGGCTATGCGTTTTGAACCCATTCCTCTGGTGGAGCTCTGACTGGGGCTCCTCCAGCCCAGTCCCCAGGGCACCAGTGGAAAGGGCTGGAGGCATTTCCCAGGGATGCGGCTTCCCCCGGCAGCCCTCTCAGAGTCTAAGCGACACACTGGGACTAGAGCTTGAGGCGTCACTTGCTGTGAGTGGTGAGGGCAGGGCCCACGTAGCCCTGTGCTAAGATGTGGGATCCATGCCTGACCAGCAGGATGTCCACTTCCAGTGCACCCAGAGGGTGGGATTGCCTGGTAACCAGGCTGAGGCACTGCTTACCAAGAAGGCTTCTGAGGAAGGGCCTGTCCTGCCTGTGTTTACATGGTCATCCCACAGCCCAGGACCAGCTTTGCTTCAGGTCGATGAAGGGGAGGGGTCGTGGGAAGGAGGGGGGTGGGAGCTGGTGACCCTGCCTCCTTCCTGCCCAGGCCAAGCAAAGACCTGAGTAGGTATTTGTGGAAGGACAGAGGATCTACGTGCATAGGGCAGATGAAGGGTGCACAGGGACAGGAGCCAGGGAGCAGCTTCTCCGTCAGTCATCTTCCTTAGCCCAGGCCCCTGCAGTGATCGACATCAAGCTGGACAAACCCCAGGAGCCCCCAGCCAGTGAGGGCGGCTGCTCCTGCTAATGCAGCCTGACCTGCCAGCTTCCTTTGACACTACTCGCTTGTTGTGTTGCTTCCTATTGGTTAGCTTCCTAAGGGGGGTGGGAAATGAGCTTATCAAGATGGGAGGATTTTTCTTTTCTCTCTGTCTCTAGGAGTAGGGTGGGGTGGGGAGGGAGGCTGGGCATCAGGGATCACGTCACTCTTAACAGCTGTTACTTAAACAACTATTTTTTGGTTTGGTTGTAATATATTGTACTTTATTAAGATTGCCAAAAACTGTTAAAATTTAAAAAAATTTAAATCATGTGTATACAACTTTTTGCCAGATAAAAATGTAGTCATTTTTATTTAAAAGATGTGCTTTTTGTTTTTGTATATTTGTAAACTTACAGAGAACCTTTTCCACACACCTCCTCCTTCCTGCCCTCTTTGAACCATTCATCACCTCTGCCCTCCTTCCACCCCGGCCCGATAAATTACAATTAATGGGGCAACTTAATTAGGTTCCAATCCCAGGCCCCACCCACCAAACAGGCCCTCTTTGGTTAAATCAAACACTGAACACAGCCGCCTCTGAAGAGGCAACCTTTAACTCTGTCCTTCTTCCGTGGCCAGAGTGGGACATCAGCCATGGCCCTGAGCTGAAATTAAGGCCTTGTGGACGGCAGGGAGCCCGGCAGCAGGCCTCACTGGAATTCCTCCTGCCTCTCCCTTCCCCTCTCCGATAAGCCTAGAAGGGCGTGGAGGGCACGTGCCACAGGCAACCTGTGTTCTCTGTGGTCCACTCAGTGGTTAGCAGAGAGGTCACTGGAAGGAAGGACGGGGTGCTGTTGGCTACTGGGGCTTGTGTCGATGTGTGGTTCATAGCCTTGGGGCACCATGTGGTTCTGAAAATGTTCTAATCAGCCTTCCCAGCAATCAGCACACATGTCTGGGTTAAATCTAAGGGAAGGGCAGAAGGAAACGCAGTGTGTGCCGCCCCGAAGCCCTCGTCCTTGCACCTCAGCAGAGCTAGAGCCTGTATCGCACGGTGTCCGTCTGTGATTGGGGTGAGGGGGGTCAGCTGCTGTACCGCCACCTTGAAGATGCAAGTTCAGATCCTTGGCTGCTAGTTCTATGGAGTGCTGTTCTGGAAAGGCTGACCTCTTGATGTGTTTGCCCCACTGGCATAATGCAGTTGTAATTATTGTGCACTTACCTTTGAGGGTTTTGTGGCAGCACTCTGGTTGCTGGAAGGTGCTGCTGAGGTGGGGTCTCCAGAAGGCTGCCCAGAGAGAGCCATCCTTGCCATTTTGACTCATTTCTGAGAAGGGCTTGGTCCGAGGACCTCTAAAATCTCTGAAGATAATTCTAAGTGATGGAGCCCATTTGGCCAGCGTTCCAAATAGACCCAGACTTACCGACCCTGAGCCCGCACAGAGCCAGGCAGTGGGCTTGGCAACTCCGGCCAAGACACAGTAAACCCTGCTCTCCAAGCTGGGCTTGAGTCTGCCTCCAGGCTGCTGTTGGGCATGTCTTAAGGGAGCTAAATGACCATCTGGGAGTGGTAGGGGCTGAATTCCTCCACAAAGCAGGACTCCAGTAAGTTATTGCAATGAACTTTGGAACTTCTCAGAAACTAATCCAAAATGGCAGCCAGTAAGTAGACAGGATTCACTGGTATTTGTCCAGTGGGCCTGTCACACACTCTCAGCTTAAGGAGACGGTCAGAGCTGATGTTTAGAGAGGAATTTATCTTCAGGTGAAGAAGAGAGGAAGCAGGATTTTTCACTGAGCTCTTCTTCCAGAAAGCAAAGACTGATGTACGAACGTTAATTCCAGTGTCATGTGTTTAGTTTTTATATGTGTGTACATAATTATATATAGAGATAGACTTGTGTATACACCTTCCACACACATTCTCACAGAGATACATGTGCTCAATGTATATTCTTGTTTTTCCTGCTCTCAAGTTGGAACTTGCATTGTGATAACAGTTTTGGAAATTCAAAAGTACTGCAACGTGTTGAAATAAGAAATACTTAATATTGTCAAAAAACTTGTGATTGTCTTGCCATCAATAAACTAATGCATAGATGTGTTAAACTACAGGCAAAAATAGCCACGGGAATATGTGCACCGTTTCTCTCTATACTTACATGCATAGGTGTGCATGCCCATGTGGGCCAGTACCCCCCCACCATGGCACACCCCCAAGTGGTGCTTGTTGGAAGAGTGCTTACTTACCTCGTGAGGATTGATAGAGTCTATGTTACAGTATCAGCCTGGTTGGCAGTGAGGCCCATTGCTTTTGGCCTTGGGGACAGCCCCATTTGCTGGGATCTGCACTGGGTCCCAGGGAATGAATGTATGGTGGATTTTAATATTCTTGGTACTAAGCGTAGCTTTTCTTAAACATTCCTGTAAAAACAAAGCAGAAACTCAGTTCCCTTCTCATGTGCACACGTAAGTTAAGGCACCATGAACATTTCTTTCCATCACAGCCCAAGAGCAGTAAGAGATGCAGATGTCATTTGGCTTGATGTGGCCTCGGGGAGCCCTGCCTTCCTAGCATGTACACAAGGTCCTCTCTCGAGTCCAGGCTCTCCCGAGCGGCTTCTTCTGAGGTGAGGGCAGTTGTCTCCTCTTGTCCTTCCAGCCTAGTGGTGCCATGCCATTCCATGACCCTCCTTCTCTCAGGCCTGATTTCTGCCCCTCACTTCCTGGTCTGTTGGGGCAGCCGGATCTCTTGCACAGAATTGGGTTGGTTCCTTGGCTCTCATTTTGAGCAGGTGCCATCACTGACTCTTGGTTATAGGTAGTATCTAGACTTGGAGCTGAGGTTTAGTAATAAAATGATCAGGTTCCTTTGAAGAGGGGGTGAAATTGCCACCACTTCCCCAGTGAGTGTTCCATCCCTGCCAAATCCAGATGGGCTAGCATGAGGCAGAGCCATCGTTCAGTCCCTCTCCCTACGGACTAGCCCTTACCTGGGAGATGGCCGGGGTCCTCTTCTTCAGGCCCCCTTTTTTTTTCTTTGAGGGGAAGTGTCAAAGAAAAGTTGTCAGTAAAGCTCCTATTCTAGAGGCATCTGAAAAAGCATAAGATACAGGAAGCAGATAGCATAGTTATAAATGCACACACGTGCCAGAACGAAGGTCGGCGGCAGGTGTGAGAAGTGCAGCGTTTAGTCCACGGTTAGCAAGCGGACTGGTTATGAGCAATCCCTCTCAGTCAGAGCCATTACTCTCACCACTCTCTTCCTGTCAGCATCCTCAGACATTCTGGAACACTCCTGGGTCTGAGGAGCAACCAGATCACTTCAAGTGTCTCAGGCAACAGAAACGAGAATTAAAATGCCGGTAGCTAAGTGTACAGACATATCTTTGAGTGCACACGTCTCTGACCTTCCAATGGCAAGCCGGTGCTGGGAGCCCCTGCCCTCAAGCACCAGGTGTGACAAAATGGCACCGCTGGCTTCGGTGTCCTTCGGGCAGAGCAGCCGCATTCCTTCATATGGCAGAAGGCAGGTGAGAATGTCAGGATGTGAGAACAGGTGGCCAAGGACGGAGTCCCAATCTGAGCCACGTGAGGGGCAGCTGAACAGAAGTCATTGTGCATCAACCAAGCAGGGCCGCATGCTCACTAGTTTCCAAACTACCTCTCCCCCAAGCATGTGATGAGGTGTCACCACCTAGCTACGGCAGCACGATGCGGAGGTCTCCCGTCCTTCCTGTCTCCGAGACAGGAAGACTGAGGCAGAGAAGGGCCACTTGCTTGTGAGCACCCGGCAAGTCGGAAGCGCTCAGAGCCGAGGTGTTTCCATTCTTCATCCATCGCCAACCTGCGCGAACCAGTGTGACTGTGCGCCCGTATGGAAGGGGCTGCTGTGCGCGGCTGCTCCTCAGACCACCTCTACTCTGGTTAGGATAGAAGGTTCTGGCCAGCGTACCTGAGCGAGCTGGGAAAGAACGCATGTCCATTTCACGCTCCTCCATTGCTAAGAAGGGCCAGTCCCCAAGTCCACTCTGTCATGGGCACCCACAGACCAGGGCATCCTTTGAGTTTTTGTTTGAAATGAACTATTTAGATGTTCCAAAACCTTGGGCTCTCGAGTGTACGCTCTCCAGCGCCACAGCCCTGCGTGGCTGACACTCCCCGCAGGGCATGGCTTATCCTTGCAGTGGGGTTTGGAAGCTTCCTTCCACTGGGAAGCCTCCATACACGGAAGGCCAGCCTGCGTCGTGTGGTGTGTCGACTTGTCCCCTCACTTTCCCTCACCCATCCCCTTCAAAGTGATTGGCCACGAGGAGCACAGAGGGTGGCATTTCCATCTTCACTGGCTCAGCAGGCATAAATGGCCACGTTGACTTTACATGAAACTGTGTAAAATGTGGAAGACTCAGCATGTTGATCAAACAATAAACTGTCCTGATTCTCTAACACAAAACCTCTGTCTACTGTCTCTAAGTGGTGCAGTCATATATGGCGGGTGGGGGCGCAAAAATGTATTTCTTCAAGTGCCTGCTCCACAAAGCCCCTCGTCTCCTGTCTGGTGCGAGGTCTTCCACCCAGAGCCTTGTTTCTTCCTCTTCACCCGGGCCCTCCACATACTCAGACATACGAATGAGGGGAAGGGTGCCCTCATTTCCATCACCTCCGCTCTGCCTAAAGGCTGATGGGAAGGGAAGCCCCGGGCAGAACGGAGACTCGGGGGTGTGTAGTAACTTCTGTCAGCCCTGGTCTCCACAAGTCATGGCTGGAGGTCCTGAAAGGCAGGTACAGGGACCGAATCTCTCCTCCTCCTGGTGATCTCCAAAAAGCCATTTAAGTAATTTAGGGTGAACCGTAATCATCCTCCAGGTGACACCACCAAGCAGCCACATACCACCTCCCCTTCCCCCACACTATAGAGAACATCCCCTGAGAGGCCCCTCAGGTCTCTGTCATCTCCAGACTAAAAGCTGCCATAAAGGCCAGGACAACTGTGGGGCCAATCCGGAGAGGACGCAAAGGCCAAGATCAGGCCCAGAACTGCCCTGGCCTGGGAATGCTGGAGTCCTGGAGCTATGGAGTAAGCCAGGTTCACCAGATCTCCCTCTTCTTCAAGTTCAACTTTACATTATCTTTCCCCTTCAAAGTTTCTAAAGTTTCTGGAACACCCTCCAATCTGCCACCTCAGGGAAGCCACCTCTAAATTAGGAGGGACAGGAAATAGATGTCTCTGCCCACCAAGCCTAACCTTTGTGGCTGCCAGATGTAAAATGTGAGGTAGAGGAGGTACCGGGGATGACAAGGGGCAGAGGAGGCCTGACGACCAAAGTACACGCGCTGGTACAAACCAGACTGAAGCCAGAGCCAAGCTATTCCAAGACGGGGAGGGCATAACCTTGCCGAGGAGGACAGCATTTATACACACGACTGTCCAGCAGCCCCTCCTCCTGCCAGATGAAGGGAGTAGCACCCTGGACTCCCCAGACTCAGATGTGAAGATAACAGAGGGTTGGTGAGTAACCTGTCCCAGGTGCCCCGTGTGGCGCTGACGGATGCTGCTCAAGGTGGCCAGTGAGCAAGAGTGGAGAAAGGAGCTTTGATAATCCTATGCTAACCTCAAACTTAGAAATGCCACAATAAGTATACTGATAAGCATATCACAAATACCACAAACAAAAACATACATTTCAGTTGAGACACAATCAGCTTAAGTCAATGGAACACTAAATGTCTTACACATAACAGGACCACAGGGGGACACTGGGATCCCAGGAGGTGCTGAGACAGAAGCCACGGGGAAAAGGTAAGTGGTGCTCTCCATGAACGGCAGCTGTTGTTGCTACGACCGCAGCAAACTGGCAGATGCCTGGCAGTGGAGGGGCTACCGAGGCCCCAGAACCCTAGGGAGAGGGCTTGAAAAATGACCTGGAATAAGAACCGTATGGCCAGCACCTTAACCCCTCAGTCTGTATGTGTGCTCCATACCGTGTGGAAGGCCCCATTCCAGAAGCAGTGGCGTGCCCAGGCATATTCACTGCAGCCACCCACCTACCAAGGCATCTCCCCACATCCCGAACCTCTCCCTTAGCCAGGAATGGGTGATTCGTACCAGGTGGCAGCTGGCCTGTGAGGAGGTCTCGGGACCCAAACACACCCAGTGGCTCAGACACTGCTATGTTCCCAAGAAGGAGCGGTTTCAAGCCATGACGGTCTCTAGGACATACAGCTGTGCCTTATATGCCCGTCACCACTGACCTGTCTCTCCATTCTGGCCACACTTGCCTCCTGTCTCATGAAGAAACGGGACTACTGTGGCTGGATGGCTTCAGGGCCACAAGAAGACACCAACAGAGTAGAGCATACATGTGACCTCTTGAAGCCCTTCCCAGCACCCAAGGACTGGTCACCATGGTCTCTTCCTGGCCCAAACACAAGAATGGGATAACTGTAGCACAGAAGTAGGAAGCAGGATGAGAGTGCCCAGGAGGGACTCTGTAACCTGCTGCTTACACACCCTGTCAGAAAAACTAAACAGGGCTGTGGCCCCCAAAGTAGTTACACACAAAGCCTACTGAAGGCACACCTGATTCTCCAGGGCAGGTGACGTCTGACGGTGCTCCAAGGAGCCCCCCGTACCTGGTACAGGACACACTGAGCCCGCGGATGCCTGAGACCACGCCCAATCTGCCATTGAACTGAATGTTTAGGAGCAGGGTCCTCAGAAGAGCTGACGGGCCTCACAGATCATTCTGATGCACACCAGCATCCGAGAATCATTGTTGGAGAGAGAACTACCTTTTTCAGAAGATCTTTAAGCCCTGAAGATAATTCAACCTTGCTCCCCTTGTCATTTTTTTGTGTATTGCTTTCTCCAGTAAAGAAAATAATTAACCAGGAGAAAAAAAAAAGAAAACCTGAGAGAACATATATGCCTTTTTTTTTAAGATTTATTTTTTATTATTATATTTATTTTTATTATTTTATTATTTTATTTATTTTTTTTTTAAGATTTATTTATTCATGAGACAGACAGAGAGAGAGAGAGAGAGAGAGAGAGAGGCAGAGACAGAGGCAGAGGGAGAAGCAGGCTCCATGCTGGGAGCCTGACATGGGACTTGATCCCGGGTCTCCAGAATCACACCCTGGGCCAAAGGCAGACGCTTAACCGCTGAGCCACCCAGGGATTCCCCATATATGCCTTTTAACAGAAGCATCAAGCCACTGATTTTTATTCACATGCGCACCTACTCTGATTATGTGAACATGTCACATTCAACACATTCTCTTTTGATTTCAGTTCATTATTCTTACCTATTTCCTTAAATTACTGTTGGCTAACAAGGAAAGGACAAAAACTAAGAATCCAAAGGACGGTAAGGACATGATCAGCAATGAGGCTTTTGAGTAAGAACTCTGCCAGGGGCGAGGCCCACTGTCTTCTCCATTTCAGCCTGGGCTTCCTCCACATTTGAGCAGCAAGTGCTCTCACGCAGAGCTAGGGTGACCAGAAGGAAGGAGTGACAGGCAGAGGCTCACGCTGTAGCGCATACGGGGACCACACTCACTGGGATCTTACCAGTTCCATGCTTCTCTTGACTCTCCCTGACACCCTACCCCCCCAACCCCCGCCAGGTGAGATGCCCCTCCTGCAGGTCTGCAGAACAGCCCGTGTCTCTCTTGTCGTGGCTCTTGACCACACTGTTCTGGGATTAGAGTCTCATGACCCACAGCTCCCCTTATCTCCTCTGAAGCTGCAGCTGGGCTTGCCCCTGAGTGTGTGAAAAGTAGGGACAGTAGTTGGTTCTGGTGTATACTGCCGTCTTCAGGCCCTGGGAACGTGCAACCAACCAGGCCTGCACCCTAACACAGGCCCCTGTTTGTACACACTATACCATTCCATTTAATTGCTTTGAGCCAGACAGGTTGCTTTATTTAACCAAAAAATGCATTAATAATTTATAAAAGCCATAAAAAAGCCACCATACAAGATAATGAAGAGTGTCACTTTGAAAAGGCTAACTTTTCTTTTAACCACCTATGACTATGGGCTTTAAGTAACTACAGAGAAGTGTTTTCATTCACACGTGGTCCACGGCATTCTAGCTCTGAGTACAGGATAGGGGCTGCTCAAACGCACATGAACATATAGCCCAGGAGCCCTCAGCCATCCAAAAACCCACAACAGTTTGGAAATCTTCATGTTCTCCTCTGTTAAGGAAACCCACAAGAACACACTAGACTGTTGGCATGTGGGGATTTAGCATTTATAGTTCTATCACCTGGGAATGACTCCAAGGGTTCAGGGCAAGTTTTTGAGACCTAAGTGCTATGAGGCTGGAGTGCGGACAAGTCACCGAGCTGATGAAGAACAGACCCACCATCGGCATAGCCGTGCTGTTTTCTACTGTCTTCACATGTCGAGGGACCGCACTGTAACTACACTCACACCTCTGAGAATTCACAAAGAACTAGACAATATACTGCCCATGAATGTCAAGGGCAAATGGAATCAACTGACTCCAGACAGACAAATCTGTTTTCAGGAAAAGGGACTAATGCACAGAAGCAGAGGATAAGAGACTTCTCAGATGATAACCATACTCTCATGATAATATCCTCTCTCTGTGGATCCACTCCTTAGGGTCACAAAGACCCTGACCCTCCGTCATGTATATACTAAAGGGACACAACATACATCTTAACCAAGGGAAGACACATAGGCAGGTAAGTGACTAGAAAGCACCGAGGGAGAACTAAACTTAAAAACAAAAATTCCAAGTTACTTTCAACAATAATTTCTTTCCAGAACAAGAAAATGTTTTCTAATTACATTTTGTACCCCTTCTTTATCAACTCCAGACTACCACACCCTTTTCCAAAACTGTCAGACACACACACACACACACACACACACACACACACACACACACACACATTCATGTCCTGCGCTTTGCCTCTGCCCCTCAGGCGATTTTAGCCAGCCACTTCTCCAGGTCCTGGATGTCAGCGGAGCCAGTGTCCCCTCTTCCGCCCTTGGCGCTGCACTCCAGAAACTCCACTTTGAGGGGCAATTGTGAGAACTCAAATTCTTTGCCTTTCTTTCCTAGCTGAGCAGGGGCAGTGCTGGAACTGTCCAGTGTGCTGGGGGCCGCAGAACGAGTGACCCGTAAAGTGTTGCTGTGAAACAAAAGAAGAACAAGTCAGGAAGAAGAGAGTAATAACTTTTAAAGAGCAACTAAAGGCCTTTACGAAGCCAAACTCATTCCTAAACATTTCAGCATTCGTTTACATATTAATCATAAAACTGTCAATTATGCTATTAAGACAGTTGAATAATCGTTTGCATTCACAGATTGCTCTCAGACAGCAGAGATGGTGGTCCAGCCTGACTTGGCTTGATAAGAGTAGGTCAATAATGTGCCCAGGTCACACCTTCTCTCAGCCTGGGGCCCCCTTATCCTCTACCACTAGGATCATCTACATGATGCTAGTTTTGAAGTCTTTTTAAAATATGCTGTGTCATAATAACTTAAGTCTCTGCAAGTTATGTGTGGGAAGATACAGTATTTATATTTGTCACGAGTCTATTTGGATACAGAGCTTAGTAAATCCACAAACTCCAGATTCTCAAATCCAGTTTGGGCTCCCACGTCTTTGCCCATGAAAACGTTCCTGATTTAAGCTGTTTTACTGCCACCTGCTGGCCCCAAAACAGCGTGCACAGCAATGCTCATGTGTCTACTTCTCCCACCCTTTCTGCTTTCCAGAAGCAGAGGAATACATGCTCCCAATGTGCTTCCTTACAAAATAAAGCATTTATTGGAGCTGTAGGACTACATGAAAATTAGTGAAGAATCTGCAGAAAAAAATAAATAATACCTTGTCTAGAAAGAAACCTTCACACATGGAAAAATATTTTTAAAAAACAATCAATATAAAATTCAAGATATTAGGGAGGAGCCTATAGGGCCTTCTAAGCAAGGTGGTGGGTCCATGGATATTCATTTTAATATTCTTTAAATTCAACATATGTATCCCTTTATATGTAAAATATTTTACAATAAAAAAAAAACTTTAAAAGGAAGGAAAAACTCTTTAAAAGGAAAAGCTCTTGTCATAAGTCCATGTGAACATCGTTATTAGCCTTGTTATTCAGAAGACTCTGAAATGCTTCAGGGCTGATAGGACCTGATTCTCACAAACACAGGATTAATCTAAAATCAGACTCCTGGGGCACCTTGCTGGCTCAATCAGAAAGGCATGTGACTCTTGAGCTCAGGGTTGTGAGTTTAAGCCCCACGCTGAGTGTAGAGATTACTAACAAAAATAAACTAAATTTTAAAAATAAAATGTGACTCCTAATTTGATACTAACCTTTCCAACTTCTAACATTTTCCTTCACTAACTTTTAATAGTCTATATTGCTTTTTTATGGATCTTCAGAGTGAAAAACAACTGGACTAAGGAAAATGTATGTTTAGAACATAGGAAAAGTTCGACCATACTGCTTAAAAGAAAAAACCAAAATGGATGCATAAGTTATGATCATATTTCCCCCCTTCAACAACTGCAACAGAGTTTCTATAAAAAACAAATTATCTAATTGTTCCAATTTCCTTAGCCTAACAAGCAACTTATAGTCTCAAGAGAGTGAACATCAGGACTAAGGGAAGAAATGATAAAGATACAATTTCAAAAGGAACAAAAGACACTTACACTGACATCAGCAAGATGGGAGAATAGGAATTTCTAGCATAAGCCTTCTCATAGAACCATTAATTTGAATAACCACCCATGCATTAGAGAGAAGCAATGCAGATCTCAGATTACAGCACCTGAGTGTTATACAGAAATATAAAAAGATGCATGGAAGAGAGTAGGAAGGACAGTTTCACATTATCCACATTATTTCTCCTGCAAGCACGAAGAGATATGTTTCACTTAGTGGTAGGACAATGAAGTAAGCACTCACTACATCACAGAATCCAACACCAGGCTAGACCCATGGCCGCAGCCCACTCCTGTGGGACCAAGCTCCAGGACCACCACCATGGACCATAGCACCAGGCCTGCCCCAAGAGATCCAGTTCTAGGCCACCGAAATGGACCCTGGTGCAAGGCCCACTTCTATGAACCCAGGCAGTAGGCCCACACACCCATGGACCTAGGAGCCGGGCCAGTCTGCCCAAGGACTCCAGCAGCCTATCAAAGGCACAGAGTAAAGCACAATAACTGACCTTAAAGAAATGGAAATCTATTAAATGCCTGACAAAGAATTCAAACTAATAGTTTGAAAGTTCATTGAGCTATAGAAGAGGACAACTCAACAAAATGAGAAAAATAATGAATGAATAAAAATGAAATTTGGGGCCCTTCACTGGCTCAGTTGGTAGAGAATGAGACTCTTGATCTCAGGTTTGTGAGTTCTAGCCCAACGGTGAGCATGGAGCCTACTTTAAAAAAAAAAAAAAGAAAAGAAAAGAAAAAAATGAGAAGCTCAACAAAGAGGAGGCCATAAACATTTTTTGATATTCTGGAGCTAAAGAACATAATGACTGATGTGAAATATTCAGAGATCCTTAACAGCAGACAATCAAGCAGAAGAAAGACTCAGAGAGCTTGAATGCAGGTAATCTGAAGTCGTTATCTAATGAGAAGGACAACAAAAAAGAAAGAGTAAAGAGAGACTACATAACTTATAACACATCATTAAAGGAATCAAGTACAATCATTATGGCAGTCCCAGAAGGAAGAGAGAAAGACAAACAAAGAAAGCTTATTTATAAAGAAATAATACAGAAAATACCAAAATCTGGACAGGGAAATGAACATCCAGGTCCATTAAGCCCAAAGAATCCCAAATAGATTAAACATAGAGTTTCACCAAGACACACTACAATTGACAAAAAGTCAAAGACAGAGAATTTTGAAAGCAGCAAGAGAAAAGCCAATGGTCACAAATATGGAAACCCCACATGAGCAACTTTCTTAGTCTTAGCAGAAACTCTGTATGCCAATAAAGAACAGAATGATATATTCAAAGTGCTGAAAGAAAAAAACCGCCACTAACAATAGTATACCCAGCAAAACTGTCCTTCTGACATGAATGAGAAAAAATTTCCCAGACACACAAACTCCGAGGGAGTTCATAACCACTACCCCCACCTTGCAAGAAATGCTAAAGGCAGTTCTTCAAGGTGAAACAAAAGGACACTAACAACATGAAAACACATGAAAGTATAAAACTCACTATAACAGTAAGAGGACATTCAAATTCAGAATACTCTAACTCCATAATGGTGACACATAAATCACTTCACTCAAAAGTTAGAGACAAAATATTAAAGGTAACTGTGGCTACAATAATTTATTAAAGGGGTGCCTGGGTGGCTCAGGTGGTTGAGTGTCTGCCTTTGGCTCCGGTCATGATCCCAGAGTCCTGGGATCGAGTGCCGCATCAGGCTCCCCATAAGGAGCCTGCTTCTCCCTCTGCTTATGTCTCTGTGTCTCTCATGAATAAATAAATAAAATCTAAAATATATATATATATGTATCAATGGATATACAATATAAAAATGTGAACTGTGGATAAAAATGTGAATTGTGGAATCAATAGTATAAACTGAAGGGAAGAACTTAATGAATATAATTTTTGTATGCAGTGGAAGCTATCCACTTAAAATAAGATTGCCAATACTATGTTTTATAAAAGTCTCATTGTAATCACAAAGAAAAAAACTTATAGATACACAAATAAAGAGAAAGGAATCAAAGCATAACACCACAAACAAATCATTAAAGAAAGAGAAGAAGAAAGGGGCAAAGGAATTATAAAACAGAACACAACAAAACTAAGTCCTTACCTATCAGTAATTCTTTAAATGTAAATGGTTTAAATTCTCTAATCAAAACAGAGTAGATGAATGTATTAAAAAAAAAAACAAGCTGTCTCCAGGAGACAGACTTTAAAGTTCTAAGTAAAGGGACAGAAAAAGATATACCAAGCAAATGATAAACAAAAGAATAGAGCTGGCTATAGTTATTTCAATAAAACAGACTTTAAGTCAAAAATTGTCATGAAAGACAAAAAAAGTCATTAAATAATAATAAAGGGTCAATTCATCAAGAGGATTTTGTAACCAAATATGCACCTAACATCGGAGAACCTAAATATATAAAGCAAAGAGTAATAGAACTAAGGAGAGAAATAGATATCAATACAGTAATAGCAGGGGATTTCAATACCACACTTCCAACAATGAATAGATCATCCAGAGAATCAATAAGAAAACAACATATACCAAATATACCTAACAGACAAATACAGAATATTCCATCCAACAACTGCAGAATGCATTCTCTTTAAGTGTACAAAGAACAGTCTCCAGGATAGATAGTATGTTAGGCCACAAACAAGTCAACAAATTTAAGAAGACTGAAATCACATCAAGTATCTTTTCTGACCATAAAGGTATGAACCTAAAAATCAGTAACAGAAGGAATACTGGAAAATTTACAAATATGAGGGGAGTAAATAACACATTTCTGAATAATTTATAGGTCAAGGAAGAATCCAAAGCCAAATAAAAAATAACAAATGAAAATGGAAACCCAACACATCAAACTTATAGGATACAGCAAAAGGCAGTTCTGAGAGGGAAATTTATAGCAATAAACATCTACTCTAAGAAAAAAGAAAGATCTCAGATAAACAACCTAACTTGACACCTCCAGGAACTAGAAAAAGAACAAACTAACCCCAAAATGACCAGAAGGAAGGAAAAAATAAAAGCAGAAACCAATGAAATACAGACTAGAAAAATAGAAAATATCAGTGAAACAAAGAGTTGTTTTTTCGAAAGATAAACAAAATTGACAAACCTTTAGCAGAGAGAAAGACGGCTAAAACTAATAAAATCAGAAATGAAAAGGGGTAACTTATACTACAGAAATACAAAGGGTAAGAGACTACTGTTAACAAATTAGACATCCGGACAGCCCGGGTGGCTCAGCGGTTTAGCGCCGCCTCTGGTTCAGGGCCTGATCCCGGAGATCCGGGATCGAGTCCCGCGTAGGGCTCCCTGCATGGAGCCTCCTTCTCCCTCTGCCTGTGTATCTGCCTCTCTCTGTCTCTCTCTCTCTCTCTCTGTCCCTCATGCATAAATAAATAAAATCTTAAAAAAAAAAAATTAGACATCCTAGAAGAAATGGATAAATTTCTAGAAACAGACAATATACCAAACTGAATCATGAAAAAACAGAAAATCTGAACAGACCAATAACAAGGAAAGAGACTGAATCAGCAATCAAAAACCATCAACAAAGAAAAGCCCAGGACCAGATGGCTCACTGGTGAATTCTACCAAACATTTCAAGAAGAATCAACACCAATTTTTCTCAAATTCTTCCTAATTAAAGTGGAGGTAACACTTCCAAACTCATTTTACAAGGCCAGCATTACCCTGATATCCAAACCAAATAAGGATACTACAAGAAAAATATAGGCTAATATTCCTAATGAACACGGATGCAAAAGTCCTCAACAAAATACTGGCAAACCAAATTCAACAGTACACACATTAAATGAATTGTACACTATGATCAAATGGGATTTTCTCAAGATAAATAGTTCAACATATACAAACCAATAAAGGTGATACACCTTTACTTTATGATCATCACATTATTGATGATCATCTCAACAGATACAGAAAATCACCTGACAAAGTTCAACATACTTTCATGATCAAAACTCAGCAAAATGGACACATTTGCTACACACAGCAAAATGTAGCTGAAAATAATGAGGGCCATATATGACAAGCCCACAGAAAGTATCTTATTCAACAGTGAAAAGCTTGAAGCTTTTCCTCTATCATCAAGACAAGGATGCCCACTCTCACCACTTCTATTCAGGGTAGCACCGGAAGTCCTAGATAGACTAATTAGGCAAAGAAAGAAAGAAAAAGCATGAAAATCTGAAAAGAAAATGATTATCTGTTCACAGATGACTTCATCTCATATATATAAATCCGTAAAGACAGCACCAAAAAAAACATAACTACTAAACAAATTCAGTAAAGTTGCAGGATACAAAATCAACATACAAAAATCAGTTATGTTTTATACACTACTAACGAACTATCAGAAATTAAGAATTACCAGTTCTATTTATGGTAGCATCAAAAATATAACACTTAGGCATAAATGTAATGAAGTAGGCAAAAGATCTATATACTGAAAACTTTAAGACATTCATGAAAGAAATCGAAGACATGAATAAAGGAAAAGATATCCCTTATTTTCTTAGATTGGAATAATTAGATATTGTTAAAATCGCCATATGATGCAAAGCCCTCTACAGATGCAATGCAATACTTATCAATACTCCAATGGAATTTTTTACAGAAATAAAAGAAACAATGATAAAATTCATATGGAACCACAAAAGACCCATAATAGCCAAAGTAATCTTGAGTAAAAACACTTAAGCCAGAGGCATCACACTTTCAGATTTCAAATTGTGTAACAAAGCCATAGTAACAAAAACAGTATGATACTGACATAAGAAGACATACGACCAACAGAATAGAATAGATGGGCCAGAAATAAACCCACACATATGGTCCGTTAACCTTTTATGACAAGGATGATGACAAGAAATAGAATTAGTAAAGGATAGTCTCTTCAATAAATGGTGCTAGGAAAACTGAATATCTATATGCAAAAGAATAAAATTAGACCTTTACCTTACACCATACACAAAAATCAACTCAAAATGGATTAAAGACTTACATATAAGACCTAAAACCATAAAAATCCAAGAAGAAAATACAGGGGAGAAGCTCAGTGACCTTGATTGTGGCAATGAATTTTTGGATATGACACCAACAGAAGAAAACATAAATGTGATTGCTAAATTAAATAACTTCTGCAGAGCAAAGGAAACAATCAGTAAAATAGAAAAATAACCTGGAACTGGAAAACATATCTACAAACCATATAGCTGATAAGGGTTAATATCCAAAATATATAAGGAACTCATACAAGTCAGTAACAAACCCCTAATAATCCAAGTGAAAAATGAACAAAGGACAGACATTTCTGAATAGACATTTCTCCAAAGAGGACAAATAGCCAAGAAGTACATGAAAAAGTATGCAATATAACTATCAGGGAAATGCAAATCAAAACCACCATGAGATATCACCTCACATCTGAGGTAATGACTAATAAACACACTAAGTTGTCTGTGGAAATGCAGACAAGGCCAATCCTGGTACATTGTTGGCAGAAATGTAAACTGGTACAGTCACTACAGAAAACAGAATGAAGATTCTTCAAAAAAATTACAAATAAAACTACCACCATATGGTCCAACAATCCCACTTCTGGGTATTTATCCAAAGAAATTAAAATCAGAATCTTGAAAAGGTACTTGCACCACCATGTTCACTGTCACATTATTACAACAGACAATATATGGAAGCAACCTAAGTCCATCAAAGGATGAATGGATAAAGAAAATATAGAACATACACACAATGGAATATTATTCAGCCCTGAAAAAAAGGAAATCCTACTATTTACAACAACATGGATGAACCTAAAGGACATTATGCTAAGTGATATAACAAGCACAGACACAGTAAGACAAATAATATATGATCACACTTATATATGGAATCTAAAGCAAACACATGGAAGCAGAGTAGAATAGTGCTTACTAGGATGGGAAGAGGGAGAAATAGAGAGCCTCTGACCATCAAGTCAAAGGTTATAAAGTTTCAGATATGCAGGGGTGCCTGGGTGGCTCAGTCAGTTAAGTGTCTGCCTTTTCAGCACTTGCCTAAGCAGCTCAGGCCATTACCTCAGGGTCCTGGGATGGAGCCCCACCTCGGTCTCCCTGCTTAGTAGAGAGCCAGCTTCTCCTTTTCTGAAACTCTTCTTCTGTCTCGACCCCTCACTCATGCTCACACACACTCTCTCTCTCGCAAGTAAAATCTTTTTGAAAAGGTTTCAGTTATGCAAATAAGTATGTACTAGAGATCTACTACACATCTATAGCTAACAATATTGCATTATATACTTAAAATCTGTAATATGGTAAATCTTAAGTATTCTCATGAAACATTCTCTCTCTCACACACATACACACACGCATACACAAATAATAAAGAGAGTAGGAGGAAACTGAAAAGTAATGGATACTTTTACGGCCTCAATGGTGGTGATGTTTCAAAGGTGGATACTTATCCCCAAAGGCATGGAGTTGTATACATTAACTATGCACAGCTTTTTACATATTGATATTACCCCTCCATAAAAGGGTTTAAAAAAAAATCTCTTTGATATTCATTCAGCTTGAAGGCATGAGGTCTTTGATAAGTCTGATTAAACAGCTAACTTTACTCTTCTATTCATATATTAAAAAGTTTAAAGCATATGGAATTAACTATATCATTCTCAATTAAAAGAAAAAAAAAAAAAAAAAGGAGGGATGCCTAGGTGGCTCAGCAGTTAAGCGTCTGCCTTCAGCTCAGGGTGTGATCCTGGAGTTCTGGGATCAGGTCCCACATCAGGCTCCCTACATGGAGCCCGCTTCTCCCTCTGCCTGTCTCTGCCTCTCTCTGTGTGTCTCTCATGAATAAACAAATAAAATCTTTAAAAAATTAAAATTAAAAAAGAAAAGAAACCACAGAAAATAAACAGACCAGGCCTGGTAAAATTTTTCTGTAAAGAGCCATAAATTAAATGTTTATGTAAATTAAATGTGTGTGACACTTAGCTTCTGTCACATATTTTTTCTTAATTTTTTTACCTGCCCTTTAAAAATGTAAAACTATACCTTCTTTGCACACCCTGAGCAGCAGTTTGTCAACCCTAAGCTCCTGAATATAGGAACCACACAACATTTTCCCCTATGGCCATATCCTAAATGCAGTGTTTGCCATCTACTAGATGAATTATATAGGTGCTTGTTAAATGTATAAATGAGTTAGTAAATTCTAGTGGGGAAGAAATGTGCTCAAAGTTGAAATGTTTTTTTAAAGATTTTATTTATTTATTTGAGAGAGCATGAGCAGGGAGCAGGACAGAGGAAGAAGCAAACTCTCCACTGAGCAAGGAGCCCAACTCGAAAAGGGGCTCAATCCCAGGACACTGGGATCATGACTTGAGCCAAAGGCAGACACTTAACCAACTGAGTCACCCAGGCACCCCTCAAAGTTGAATTTATACAATTTTTCCTCATCAGATTCTTTAATAAAAAATAAAAAGTCCTATACGACAGCAACAAGAAAACATAACTTGATTCCTCAAGATGTTGATGGTAGCTCTGAGTAAGCAAGCTATTAGCTAGCTCTTACAAATCGGTAGAGTACAGACATGCTGGATTCCTTAAAATTCAGAAGGTTATTGCTCAACTTACAAATTTTTAAACACTAAAATCAAGCTAAATAATACTACAAAATAGCTGGAAAACAATAAATTAAGTCATAAAATAGTATAATAGACTTTTTAATGCTTTGGAAGCATTCATTTCTCATTCTGGCAACAAAAATTTCCATGGCTTTCAAATTTTTTAGTTTCTAAAACCTTTCTTATCTACTATAAATGAACTAGAAACAGTAGGAAAATAATTGAGCTTACAGTCTCAATAAACCGAGATCTTTCTATAAATTTGTAAAGTATCCCATCCCATTGATGCTTTTTAGAATTCCATTAATTCTTTTGCCAATTATTTAACAAATATATTTCACACTATTCTTTAGACTGTGGTAATCATACACAACCAAAGATCTTAAGTGATATATTCATATTTCCTAAGTTTTAAGATATACATTAATCAATATGACTTATTCATACTCACAGTTCTTTCTCAAGCTGTTGCTGAATTAACTTTGCGGATTTTGCCATTGTAATGTCTGTTAAAAAATAAAGACACCGTTATAGTTTAAACAGAAAGGGTCTTTTCCCAAGACTTACACATATGGAAAGTTCCAATTTAAACTAAGAAATTTCTTTTTTTTTTTTTTAAGAGCTTTTTACCATTAGTGGCTTCACTATCAAAGTAAGCTTTATATTTGCATGTATGGGATATCCCACAATAATGCTTACAAGTACATTAAGCTTGTGACCCTAAAACTGACTAGCTCTTTCATCAAGTTTTCTACATCTTACAGACCTTCTAAATCAACATATAGAGAAGTCCAGCCCGTGTAACAGAAAGAAAACCTACCAGCTTCTTATTTGTAACAAAAGCCTTCACTCCCAACAGAAATATCCTACTTGTCATATTAAAGTAAACCAAGCACATTTCCAGCTGATACTAAGACGGTATGTCACTCAGGTGCACCTTGGAAAGAGAGAAACACTGGTTTGGCACACAGCAAAAGCCAAATATTTATTACCTTTTATCCTCATACTGAATAGAAGAAAACAGGTCAGGTAATGATCCTAAGATCAATTCCTGATTAGGCATTGTTAGGGTTATTACTACTCGATCACTTCTGAGAAATGTACTGGGTTCTCCATAGGATCAGAATTTTAATCTGAAAGAAGACTGTAAAATCAACTGGTTTTACCCTATGTTAGAGGCAATGAAACTGAAGCCTCGTTTTATTGGGTGTGACAAAAAAAATATTAATGGTTACGGGGTTAAAGAAACACAACTTGTGTAAACTCCCCTTGATGAAATGTGCTGGAAGGTAAGCTTGTTCGAAAGGAGAGCTTCCCCCCAGCCCTCCACAACTGTGTCAATACTGTCAATCTGACAAACTTAACTTGGTAAATGAAGTAAAATGATTTATGATTTCAAGAAATGCAAACACTGTATCAAAGAAAAGTTGGTAGTAGAACAGGTGTTCCTTAGAACAGCCTGGTAAAATTAATGAAGATGCAGGTATATAAATGATCTTAAGATTTAAAATCCTTCATAGTTCATTAATAATTGCCTGTCATCTCAATAATAACTGTAGATAACTATATTAGCTCCTAGTAGCATTCCCAGAAAAAATCTCAATTATTATTGCTGGAAAACATGATGGCACCTTGCTTATTGCAGGCAATTAAAAATGACGGTGTGTTCTTCAGACTCATGCTGTCAATGAGGACTTGATACAGGAACTCGGCCACATCTTTTACCTCTCGCTGGAAGGCTGCACTATCCACAACAAACACAATAGCCCTGGAGGGGGAGAAAGAAAAGCCACCATAGAAGCATGAGGTACTGCAGCATTATATTGAAAAATCATATCCTTAATTTCATCGAATTCAATCCTAATGAATAACACACAACAGACTCACATGCAAGCATGCACACATATAATCACACCATACAAATACTCACTTAACAAAGGACTACTGAGATGTCAAGTGAAGTGTGTGCATTTTTAATGACTGTGTACTTCTGGTGACTGTACAGTTTGAAATACTATTTATCAAGTTTTATAAGACAACCAAAAACAAAGGACTACTGAGTGTTACTGTCTACCAATGACTGATCTAAAAAGACAAGAAGAAATCATGCCTTCCATCAAAGACCAGGAAATCATTATATACAATACTGTGATAAAATGCTAAAACAGACATATATACCTGCTATAACAGGAACAAAGAGGAAGACCATTCACATGAGAACAAGTCAAGAGGACTTAAAGGAGGATGTCAAGCTGAGCTGGATTTTAGCCAAACAACTGGAACACAGTCTCTCTGGAAAGTAGTATGTGCCGAGCACAAAGGAGTGGGACAACATGGCCTAGAGAACTCAAGGTAGGCTGGTACACAGGGAGGAAACCGGGTCAGGCAGCAAAGGGCAATGACCCACTCATCTACAGTTTTTACTTTTCTGTTACAAAGAATTTTGGTGCTGAATGAAAGACAGATAATTCTAAGAGGGTAATCAAACTAGAAGCATAGTGATCCAACAGGGCCCAATCTAAGGCAGCAACGGTGAGAATCTTCATGTGCCAGAAATAAAGAGGTATCAAAGCTAAAGCAAAGCAATCCAGGAAAAACAGCAGATAACAGACTGTAGGGACCAGGGTCTGAATGCTCATTCATCGCCAGAAATGTGCGATGGCCAACATGCAGCTGTGGAAGTAAACACCCTGCACAAAGCTTACACCTTAAAATCTAGTGGAGGGTGGTATGGGAAAATAATCCAAGAGGAACTGAAATACCAGACCTCCTGTGCCGCACAGATGGGGGGTGGGTATGAATTTAAACTCTTTCATGGTGTATGATGCAGAAAGATTTATATAAAACTGGGGCAAGACTCAATGAACCCCAAGGGCCCCCAGGAGAAGGAAATATGAGCCCTTTCTGGAGAGAGGCTTTCATAGCCTACAGCAGTAAAAAACAGCAATTATAACAACAAAATATTAAAAACACAATACCATTTATATTATCATCCCCCCAAAAATGAAACTTTGATATAAATCTAATAAAATATGTATAAGAACTATATAAGGAAAACTATAAAACTCATCAACAGAATCAAAGCAGAACTAGATAAACAGAAATATTCCATCCACAATCATGGATAAGACTAAACAACTTCAAAATATCAGTTCTTCCCAACTTGATCTATAGATTACAATAAAATTCAATCAAAACCTCAGCAACTTAATCTGTGGATGTTGAAAAACTGATTCTGTAGTTTATATAGAGAGGCAAAAGACTCAGAAGAGCCAACACTAAACTAAAGAGCAAAGCTGGAGGACACTGCCCAACTTAGTATGAAGCTTTAGTGAACAAGACAGCATGGTCCTGATGGAAAAAGAGACGAGCAGAACAGAATAAAGTCCAGAAAGAGACCCCTATCTATGTAGTTAGGTGATCTTTGACAAAGGAGGAAAGGCAAATACACATGGTCCCCAACTTACAATACCAACTTAGAACTTTACTTTACAACAATGCAAAAGCAATACACATTCAATAGATTTTGAATTATAATACCTCAGATTTTGAATTTTAATCTTTTCCTGGGCTAGTAATATGCAGTAAAATCGCTCATGATACTGGGCAGCAGAAGAAGCCACTACTCCCAGTCAGGCACTGGGTCAGGAGGGTAAGCAACTGATACACAGAACTATTCTGGTTTTTACTTGTAGTACAGTATTCAACAAATTACACAGAGATATTCAACACTTTATTATAAAATAGACTTTGTGTTAGATAATTTGCCCAACTGTAGGTTAATATAAGTGTTCTGAACACATTTAAGGTAGGCTAATAAGCTAAGTTATGATATTTGGTAGGTGTATTAAATGCATTTTCAACTTCAGATATTTTCAACTTACTATGGGTTTATCAGGATGTAACCCCATCGTAAATCGAGTAAGATCTGTACAACAGAACAAAGATAGCCTTTTCAAATAATGCCAGAATGGCTAAACATCCACATGCAAAAAAATGAATACACATAACAAACAGATACAGACCATATCCTTTTCATAAAAATTAAATCAAAATGTATCACATAAATGTTAACCACAAAATTTTAAAACTCCTGAGAGAGAACACAGGAGAGATTCTAAATATCTTGGGTCTGGCAATGATTTTTTTTAAATGCAACACTAAAGGTACAATCCATGAAAAAGAAAATCAATAAAGTAAGACTTTATTAAAGATAAAAATTTCTGCTCTACAAGAGTCACCATCAAAAGAATGAGAAGATGAACCAAAGACTGGGAGAAAATATTTGCAAAAGATATATTTGACAACAAACTGTTATCCAAAATATATAAAGAACTCTTAAAAACAAACAACCCAATTAAAAAATGGGTCAAAGATCTTTACAGACACCTCACCAAACAAGATCTATAGACAGCAAATATGTCTATGAAGAGATGTTCCACATCCTGTCAATGTCATCAGGGAAATGCAACTTACAGCAGTTAGTTATCACTGCATATCTATTAGAACACCTGAAATCCAGAACACGGACAACACTAAATGCTGGTGAGGATACAGAGCAAGAGGAACTCTTATTGACAGTGGGAATGCAAAATGGTACAGCCACTTTGGAAGACGGTTTGGCAATTTCTCACAAAACTAAACATATTCCTACCATGTGAGTCCTCAACTGCACTCCTTGATATTCACCCAAAAACATGTCCACACAAAAACCTGCATGTGGATGCTTAAAGCAGCTTTCTTCAGAACTGCCAAAACTTGGAAGCAACCAAGAAGTCCTTAAGTAGGTGAATGGATAAACTGTGGTACGTCCAAAGACATATCATTAAGCACTAAAAAGAAATGAGCTATCAAACAATGAAAAAATATGGAAGTAACTTGAATGCATATTAGTAAGTAAAAGAAGCCAGTCTAACAGGCTACATATTATATGATTCCAACTATTTGACATTCTGAAAAAGGCAAAATATGAGGACTATAAAAAGGTGAATAGTTGTCAGGGGTTAGGGAACAAATGGATGAATTAGCAGAACACAGAATTTTTAGGACAGTGAAAATTGTTTAATGCTATAAATTCTGAATACATGTCATTATACACTGGTTCAAATCCGCAGAATGTACAACACCAAGAGTGAATCCTAATGTAAAACACAGATTCAGAATGATTATGGTGTGTCAGTGTAGGTTCATCAATTATAACAAAGGAATCATTCTGGTGAAGGATGCTTATAATAGGGAAGGCTAACCATGTTGTGTGGGGCGGGGAGTAATAAAGGAAATCTTTGGACCTGTTGCTTAAGTTTGCTACGAAGCTAAAACTGCTCTAAAAAATATTGTACTTTTTTAAAAAATCCACACAATAGACAGACTGCTCATCACCCCCATCTCGTGGGCAAGAAAGCAACAACAAAATAAAAGTTAAGACCTCTTCAAAAATAAGGAAAGACAACTGGGCTCTTTCCATAGTTTGGCTATTGTGGACATTGCTACTATAAACATTGGGGTGTAGATGCCCCTTCGAATCATGTTTATATTCTTTGGGTAAATACCTAGTAGTGCAATTGCTGGGTCATAGGATAGTTCTATTTTTAACTTCTTGAGGAACTTCTGTACTGTCTTCCAGAATGGCTTTACCAGCCTGCACTTCCACCAAGAGTGTAAGAGAGTTCCACTTTCTCTGCATTCTTGCCAATGTTTGGTGATTCCTGACTTGTTAATCTTAGCCATTCTGAGGTTGTATCTCACTGTGGTTTTAAGGAGAGCATGTGATGTAATGAGCGCTGGGTATTATATGCAGTGGATGAATAACTGAACTCTATAGCTACATAATGATACACTATTTGTTTTTTTGTTTTAAGATTTTATTTATTCATGAGAGACAGAGAGAGAAATAGAGAGAGGCAGAGACATAGGCAGAGGGAGAAGCAGGCCCCATGCAGGGAACCTGACGTGGAACTCGATCCCGGGTCTCCAGGATCATGCCCTGGGCTAAAGGTGGCGCTAAACCTCTAAGCCACCAAGGTATCCCCCGATACACTATTTGTTGACTAACTGAATTTAAATAAGTTAAATAAGGAGGGATCCCTGGGTGGCGCAGCGGTTTGGCGCCTGCCTTTGACCCAGGGCGCAATCCTGGAGACCCGGGATCGAATCCCACGTCAGGCTCCCGGTGCATGGAGCCTGCTTCTCTCTCTGCCTGTGTCTCTGCCTCTCTCTCTCTGTGTCTATCATGAATAAATAAATAAAATCTTTAAAAAAAAAAAAAAAAAAAAAAAAAAAAAAAAAAATAAGTTAAATAAGGAAAGAAACAAGTACCTCATTTAATCAAACCTAAGATTCCATCAATTAAAAGACAATTATCTCAGATACAACTAAGAAAGGGAAAATATTGCCAACTTAACTATGACACAAACAACTATAACTAGCATTCTAATTTCACAGATATGAAAATGTCTTAAAATCAATGAAATGTGATATACTGATTTTCCTCTTAAGTTCATATCAGTGTTAGAGACAAAACAAGGGCAGCCCGGGTGGCTCAGCGGTTTAGCACTGCCTTCAGCCCAGGGCGTGATCCTGGAGACCCGGGATCAGGTCCTGTGTTGGGCTCCCTGCATGGAGCCTGCCTCTCCCTCTGCCTGTGCCTCTGCCTCTCTTTCTGTATGTCTCATGATTAAATAAATAAGAAATCTTAAAAAAAAAAAAAAAAAAGAAAGAAAGGGGAGAGACAAAACAAGAATCAAGCATTTTCAACTGCAGCACCAGAATTTTAAATAACAGTAACATTAGAACAATACTAAAAGAAATATGAAAATATTGTTCTGTTCTTTTGAGGCACTAAATTTAGGTAATTTAAGAACAGAAATATATAATGTTGAATTTAAATAACTTCTAAGATTTCACCTGGCTTTCAAATTCCTGTTTTGGATTTTAAAAGTTCTACACATTATTAAAATTTGTACTCAAAACGAAAACTTTACTAAGATGGTTACGGTTAACACTTTCTGAACACTCTTGAGAAACACTTTCAAATGTTATCTCATATAATCTCCATAAAATCCTAGTAAAGGTGGGCTTGCAACCCAGAACTGGTTGACCTCAGGATCCATGCTCTTTTCCCTATAGGGCACCAGGCTGCCTCCTGAATACCACCACTGCAAGCATGAGTGGCCTTGATATACAGATTCAGGCAAGTTGACACCAAATCCTACTTACCTGGCTGAAGCCTTAAAACGCTCTAGGAACTGAAGTCTCAAGCTCTCATGGCCAGGGAGATCAATCAAAGTCAGGCTAGTGGCCTACAGATGACAGTAATAACATTAAATAAATGTTTTGGTCCTTATTCACGTTCACAACATGAACTTTTCATATGAGATTTCAGGTACAAGAGTGTCCATAATCAAAAAAATGTTCACCATAATTAATTAATCAATCAAATAAATGTTCACACAGCATCTTCTATTTATAAATCACTAGTAGGGGCTCCTGGGATTTAACAGTGAGCAAAAACAGACATGATCCCTGTTCCAACAGGGTTTATAATATAATCAGAAAGATCAACACAATGTAAAATTACAAATAAATGTAAAATTACAACTTTGATAAGTGTTCTGAGGGTACATAAAAAACCTGACCCTGTCTGGGGGAGTCAGAGAAGTAAGATCCATCTGAGGTTGGGGAAATATACTAGTATGAATAAAAACAAAAACATGTGAATGTGAAAATAGTAGTGAACATTCACAAACTAAATAATGTAATTGGAGATCTACACTTTATCATATAGCATGTTATCATTACAGGGACCCCCCAATCTTTGTTAACAACAAAACATTCCTTTACGTGTCTACTATAATTTTTTAAATATTTGTCAACTAGACATACTGTTTATTTGTTCCAACTGTCAATATTTTGTGTCAATCACTGAAACAGGGAGGCAATGTGCCCATTCTGAGCTGACTCACTAAGCACCCACTTAAGTGCTGTTCATTCCAGGCCTTCTTCCTTAAGCTCAGAGTCAATCTGGATATGGCTATGCTCAGTAAGACTCTCTGGTATAATTCTAGTAAGTTTATCAGACCCTTGAACGTGTTCCCGATTTTCTACCTTATCCATAGCCAGCCCTAACCACTGTTCAGCAGGAGCAAGTCAGCAATATGCACGGATCTGACATAATTACAACTGGATTCATTATGACCTGTCACTGAGTCTGCATAGTCTTTTATGGGCAAAAATATGATGTATGCAAAACAAACAAACAAAGATGTATGCTAGCTTTTAAAGAAAAAACCACACTGGTAAGAGTCTGGGGATTTCAGGTTAGGATCGATTACCGTATTTCATAATCAGCAGTACACCACTATAAGGAATTTAAAAAGACACATTAATAGATACATTACTAACTTGAGAGAGACTAGATCTAAAACATAGGAGGGTGGGAAGGTGGGAGGAGTTTAAAAAGGGAGGAATGTTCTACATTTTTCTCTCTCTCTCTTTTTTTTTTAGAGAGAGCATACATGGAATGGGGGCAGAGGGAGAGGTAAAGACAATCTCAAGCAGGCTCCATGCCTAGCACAGAGCCCTATGCAGGGCTTGATCTCATAACTCTGAGATCATGACCTGAGCCAAAATCAAGAGTCAGCTCCTTAACCGAGCTGAGCCACCCAGGCGCCCCTACATCTTCAATAAAAATATGCAAGTCTCATATGTAAAGTTTTCCAAAAGCCATATTAAAAAAGTAAAAAGATATAAAGTTAAATTAATAATATATATCATTTAACCCAATATATCTAAGAAATGTTTTTAACAAGTAAAAAAAAATGTCAAGGGGACGCTTGGGTGGCTCAGCGATTGAGGGTTCGCCTTCAGCTCAGGTCATGATCCTGAAGTCCTGGGATCGAGTCCCACATCAGGTTCCCTGCATGGAGCCTGCTTCTCCCTCTGCCTGTGTCTCTGCCTCTCTCTCTCTCTCTCGCTCATGAATAAATAAATTTTTTTAAAAAATCAAGAAATGGTTGGTATTTTACTTTTCTTTTTTTTTTTTTTTTTTATTAAATTTTTTTTTTTTTATTTATTTATGATAGTCACAGAGAGAGAGAGAGAGGCAGAGACACAGGCAGAGGGAGAAGCAGGCTCCATGCACCGGGAGCCCGATGTGGGATTCGATCCCGGGTCTCCAGGATCGCGCCCTGGGCCAAAGGCAGGCGCCAAACCGCTGCGCCACCCAGGGATCCCAGGTATTTTACTTTTCATTCCAAGTTCAAGATCTGTTGTATACTTTACACTTCTAGCACCCCTCAATTTGGACTAGTCACATTTCAGGTGCTCAATAGTCACACAGAGCCAAGTATACCCTGGAATATCCAGGTCTAAAGTATACCCTGGAATACCCCACTTAAAAAAATCTGGCACAAGTCCCTCAAGAATTAAAGATCTCTCAAACCTGAACCTCCAAAACCTAAAATCTTGGGAGTTTAAAAAAGACTGGGCTAGGGCCTGATCCTGGAGACCCGGACCCTGCATGGAGCTTGCTTCTCCCTCTGCCTGTGTCTCTGCCTCTCTCTCTCCCTCTTTCTCATGAATAAATAAATAAAATCTTTAAAAAATAATAATAAAAAAAAGGACTGGGCTAGAAAGAGCACATTATTGAAAAAAGCAAAAAGTATTTGTAAGACATTTAGAAGAATGTCTCTTTATCTCTGTTTACAATATTTAATTCTGGAGGCACCAGAAAAGGGGGCAGGAGGCAAAGAAAAGGAGAAAAGCTCTCTAAGATAACTATTTTCATTCATCTCTCTATACATCCACCCCTCAACCAGCCCCCACCCTTTCTTCCACTCATCAAATACTTATTTTGCATTATAATTGACTTAGCAGTCACTATCCACATTCTGGAGCTACATAGGTACATAAAATGTCCTTCTGGTGATTCCTAACTGGTATCTCAAATGTCACATGCATGCTCTTTAAGATATTCACCACAACAATGTATAACCAAAAGATTTTAACAAACTAAATGTTTGTTAATAGAGCTCTAATTAAATAAGAACTTAATTGAATGGTACAGTCACATAATGGAATACTATGTAGTTCACAAATCAATCAGGGTGTACTATGTGTACAAATGAGGGAAAAACAAAACAACTCAACTCTATCAGTCATACTGTTAAAAAACAAAAGAAAACATGGGGCACTTGGGTGGCTCAGTGGATTGAGCACCCAACTCTTGGTTTCAGCTCAGGTCCTGATCTCAGGGTCCTGGGATGGAGCCACAGGTCAGGCTCAATGCTGTGCTCGCAGGGAGTCTGAAGACTCTGTCTCTCCCCCTACCCCTCTCCTGGCCTGTGCACATGGTCTCTCTCTCTCTAATAAATAAACAAATCTTTAAAAAAACAAAAACAGTGGGCAAAGGAAACATTAAAAAAAACAACAACAACAAAAAAAAAACTGGGGTGCCTGGCTGGTTCAGCTGATGGAACACAGGACTTCTGCTCTCCCGGTTGTGGGACTGAGCCTCATGCTGCATGAAGAGATTACTTAAAAATAAAATCTTAAAAAAATTTAACAGATACACAGATATGTTTGCATATGCACAGACTATCTGAAGGGTACACAGGAAAATGGTTAAGTTATTGCCTCTAAGGAGAAGACCTAGTAGGGACAGGAAAGGCAAAATTTTCACTGAATATTCTTCTTAACCTTTTGAATTTTCGTTCCATATACATATATTACCTATGCAAAATATAAGAAAGGCTTAATGCTCAACCTCTAGAACTCATGGTAAAGTTGGAAAGACATAGAAACAAAAACTAGTAAAATGTAATGTAACATCTGTGTGCATGAAGTACAACAAAACAGGATGGCATGATTACATCTGCTGCTTGGATGGCCAAAAGCAGAATTTGTCACATGGATTCTATTATCCATAAAAATAAGCTATGAATGGTACCTACACCCTTAGACTAATTTATCCTACAAATGTCTTTCATGAAACACCAAAGTAAAGTAAAATTCTCAGATTCCCAACATTCCATGAACCCCTTACCCTGGTATTGTTGACCCTGTACATAGCAGAGCTGTCGGTGATAGAAGTCTGAGTGTCCCTATAAAGGCCAGTTAACAACTGTAAAAAAAACAATATAAAGGAGATCAGAGTAAATACATAAATAGCAAATCTAAAGAAAGCAATTTTATTCTAACTCTCCAATGGGCCAGGTCAAATAAATGAATGTTGCTTGCAACAACTGAAAAAGACTATATTGTTTTTTTTCCTTGTAGAAAAATCTGATTCATTGCATCTTCATTCCCCTTTCCACAATGAAAAAAAAAAAAAAACTAGTTTCAAATGGTTTGGTGGCCAAATTTACCAAACTTCTACAAATATTTTTAATTATCACAAATCATTATAAATTATATTTCTGTAGTGGAAGGGAAGTAATTTATCCTCTCAAAAGGAAGAATAAAAGGTAGTTCATAAAACTGCCCCCAAAACGGGATAAGGACTAAATAACAGTATCTGGCAGGTGCAAGAAAATAGAAAAGGTCAAGAAATTCCAGTTCACAAATTTTTCAAGAGTCTTTTCAAGTTTTTCAAGTCTTCAAGTGAGTCAAGAATTAACTCCCCAGGGATGCCTGGATGGCTTAGTGGTAGAGCATCTGTCTGCCTTTGGCTTAGTTGTGATTCCAGGGTCCTGGGATGGAATCCTGCGTCAGGCTCCCCACTGGGAGCCTGCTTCTCCCTCTGCTCATGTCTCTGCCTCTCTCTATCTCTCATGAATAAATAAATAAAATCTTAAAAAAAAATTTAACTCCCCAAATTGTGAGCATCAGCTCCCTTTTCCAAAATGAACTATGACTTCGCAGGGATAATGGGATGGCCTAACATTTCCTATCAACTTTAGAAGAGGTGTAAATCAAAGCATTTACCCTGACAAACAGTAATGTTTTCCCAGAGTTGCAGAGGCCAACAAGAAGAACAGCTCTTTGACTGCTCCTTCTGCTCCGGATGAACTTCCAGAACACTGTGGAATAGAGAGAAACGACCAAAATTATGCCTTTTTCCCCAACATAAATAACACAAGCTATTCTAAATGTTTTACATTTATTTCAGTGCACATTTCCAAACATTAAATGGAATGAAATTATATTAAATGGTTATATCATATTTGAGCATATTATGGAATCTATATCACACAAATCAATTCCCATCAATACCGTAATTCACTCTAAAAGAATTTTTATTAGACAAACTTAGGAGCGCTTAACTTCCTTACACAGGACAGGTGAAAATGACATTTGGGCTGTTCTATACTATGAACCATTTGTAAATGTCTTACTCTTGATGTAAACATCTCTGAAACAAGATAGAAGGTTTTTTAACCTTCAAGTAGCCCTAAACAGGAGATTGACAACCGCATCTGATTCACAGAGGGTAGCTGGTTTTTTAACCTCTTCTGAACGTTTGATGATCTAAATCGTAGGGTGCATATTAAAAACACTATGTTGATCTAAAAAGAAACTGGAGTTATAGATACCTGTCATTAGACACCCAAAAGCCCAGTATTTGGGGGACATCTTGGTGCTTGACTATAAAACCTTTATTTTAATAACTTTTCCCCCTGTGTAAGTTACTATTAATGGTTTGTCATTCTCTAGGATATTAAGCGGAAGCAGATGCTCCCTACTTTTCATGTGGAAGTGGACCAAGGTCTATAAAGAGTGACAAAGTTAATGACTCAAAAAAAAATTATATATATATATAATATATATGCCTTGATCATCAATAGTATGCCTGAATGGTCGGGGTAGAGAAATTAACAGAAGTCTCTCACAGAACCCCTCATTCGGCTGGAACTTCCCTGGTATTTTTGCCGCCGTTATAATCATTACCGTTGTTAGTGTTCCCAGCGGGAAGGTATGTGCTGAGTGAATGGAGGGCTGGTTCTTGGATTCCCCATAAACGTGGGGGTGTTGTGCCCCCAGGCTTCTAACGTGGAGCCTATTTATCACCGTCCTTCCCTCCGGCTCGGCTCGGCTCGAGTCTGGCCGCCTACTCGGTCATTAGGCCCTTCACGGAGTGCCAGCCACTATCAACTGTCAACCCTGCTGTGTCTGCACCCCCACCCCCCGACTGTGGACTCCTCAAGCGCAACCTTGTCTTATGCACTGTGTATCCGCAGCGCCCAGGAAGCAAACTTGGAGTTAAAGACCTGCGAGTCTAGGTAGAAAGAGCAAAGAAAAGGGGGGGGGGAGGGGAGGGAGCTGGGGTCGGGGGAGGACCGCGCGCTCCAGGCGTGGCAGGGGCAGAAAAAGGAAAAGTAACCCGCGCCCCCAAGGACCAGGACGTCACTCCAAGGTCCGCAGGAGAGCCTCTTTATTGCAGCGCTACTCCCGCGGCTGCAGGCAGCAAGGCAGGTTAGATGTGAAGCGGCGAGTCTCCGCCCGGCGTCCGCGGTCTCCACGAGCCCGTCCAAGCCCGGAACTGCGCCTGCCTACACCCGCCCAAACCACCGGCCGCCTGTTTACCCAGCGTCAGCAGCACCGCCAGAACCGCCACCACGACTGACAGCAACGTCGGGTCCCTCTGCTGCAGCTCCTGCCGCAAGGAGTCTAGGTAGGGCTGGAAGGCTCCCCCCACACCACCACCGTCCCCCATCCGCCGGGACTCCGCGGCAGCCATGGCTGAGATGCGTGGTCTCCAGCGCCGCGAGAGCGACGTGGCCCTGGACTCTGCGCAGGCGCCCGAAGCGGAGCATCACGGGAGTTGTAGTTCCCACGTTGTATTTCCTCCTTCAGGGGCGGGGTTCCGGGAGGTCCCGAAGGCAGTGGCGATGCTCTGGGACGCTGTCCGCCGAGCGAGCGGCGTTGCACGGTATTTCACGAGTGACACGCTTATCCCTTAAGGTAGGAGTTAAATGTCGCCGCCCTCTTCATGGGTGTTGACGGAATGATGGATGCATAAAATGAATGGCTTGAGAAATCTTCACGGAGGCTTTCCAGTCGCCCCCTTAGAGAGGGGAGTCTTGCGAGGAACTCAGGCATTACACAAACATTTCATCTGAGTGCAATCCGGCGTGGGGTGTGACAGAGGATGTATGATGCGATACGGGGATACAGAAAGGGACGCTTAGTACCCATCATAGGTTCAGAGACCAGCTCCTGGAGGAAAATGACGGGAGCTGAGGCCACGAGGGATGATGGGTGAGCCTCTGCAGGTGCAAAAGGACAAAGAGCGCCTGAGTAGCAGAAAACGAGCAATTCGGTGTAAATCCAGGGCTGCAGCTGAGATTTTTGACATTGACGGGAGCAGCTGGGAAAATCAGTGCGCGGGGTAGTGGTGTTGAAAACTGCAGCTGTCATTCCTGCCTGGAGTGGACAGCCCCCGCTATGCCAGGCACGTAGGTGAGACCAAAGTAGCCAGTCCTTCCAGTTTTCGCAAAGAAGCCAGAAAGGGAAATGTTCCCCTTTTCAAATTTCGGCAAGTAATGAAAAACAAACAAAAACACCCAACAACTTATCACCCAAATAAAACACCCTAGGGAGCCCGAAGTGGCCTGCCTAGGGACTGCAGAGTTGCAGCCTGTCACGAAACTGGTGTCCTTTCCGCAGAAGTGGCAAGAGATGAAGCAGGAAAGGTTGGCAGGAACGACCTGAAGGGATTTTGTGCTATGCTAAGGAACCTAGACTTTATCCAGATTATATATATATATAAAATCCAGAATGGGATAAGAAGTTTCAGTTGGGGGTAACATAGATGACTGGCAGATAGAGAACTGTGATTGGAGAAAGACTAAGGTAGGGAGGCCAGCTGGGGGTTGTTGCAGTGTTTTGGCAAAAAATGCACGGGGTGTGAACCAGGAACAGAGGTAGTAGTGGAAAGGAGGCCACAGATTTGAAAGATATGTAGGAGGAAAACGTATAGGATGCGGTGACTAATTGGATATGCTGAGTTCAGATAGAGAGTTATCAAGCCTGCATCTGAAGCAGCTGGTGTGGAGTCCTGAAAAGATCAAAGTTCATAAAGTGAATTAGGGAGGGACTTTGGGGCTGAGGGCATAACCAGAATGAAAACCTCTCTCTTCTGTATAGTGAGTTTCAGGTGCCTCTAGGAGTTCTAAAATCTTATATTAAGCAGGCGATAGAGTAAACAAATGTAAAGCTTCAGCAATAGGCACTATATTTTCATCTGAGTTTCAGACATAGATAAGTGGTCATTAAAATCAGGGACAGAATGAAAAGTGAGGAGGAAGAAACCCACAAAGATACCTAAAAAGGAAGAGTCGGTGATGCAGGAGTAAAACGTGTCCTGGAAGTGGTCAGCAACATCTCTTGTTTCAAAGGGGCTCCCGTGATGAGGGCTTGAATGACAAGTGAGCTCAGAAGGAACGGTGAGGTAAGGGTGGGGCACAGGTATGGAAGCAAGGCTGGTAGATGGAAGGGAGGGTAAATAGTGAGGATAATCGCTAACATTAATGAGTGCTTGTTGATACCAGGCACTGTTTTAAATAATTTTAATTTATAACTTTGCATAATCTTCACCTATTATTCCAATTTTGCAGAGGCAAACTGAGGTAACTTATCCATTAAGCCCAGGCAGTTGGGCTTTTTTATGCTTAACTGTATGCTCTAACATAGTACAATTCATTTTCCTGGCCTTTCATCGATAAATGTAGGCAATAGGGAGTCCAGATTAAGAAAGGATGTTTAGGAGGTGAGGTTAAAGAGGGTTAACCAACTACTTTTATTTTTATTTTATTTTATTTTATTTTATTTTATTTTATTAGTGTCAACTACTTTATTTTAAATTAGCATTGTCAATTAAAATGATCAGAACTGACAGTAATTTTACCATATTCTCTCTTTCTTTCTTTCTTAAGGTCCTGGCCCCTGCTCTGTATCCATCACCCAGCGCATGTACACACAGACATACACATCACTCCTTTCTAATAACCATTGATTCCTCTGCTAGGAGCTAAAAATTCAGGGAAGGAAGAAGGGCCAAACAGGAAAACACCTACCATAACTGCCCCAACTGTATACGAATTTTTAGTCAGAGCTATGTGAATGAGAAAGTTCTGCCATGGTGGTAAAGTTTGGGAATGATGAAAGGTTTTAACAAGAGACAGACTTTTTTTTTTCAATAGGTTTCCTGGGTAAAGGCAGGAGAAATGTGCACACCTTCCACACTCAAGTGAGAAAGTGGTGCCATTCTCAGGAATGAGAGCAGGAGAAGATCAGCTGCTTCCTATCCTTTCACATCTCCACCAACACACACTTCCAGGAGGTGAGCCCAGAGGAAGGGAGGCAGATATTGACTGCTGCTTACTGAAAGTGTTCTCTCCTTCATTCAAATAGCAAGTGGAGAGTTACAATGAAATAAATGTAGTGACACAATTTTTCCTCTCTTGCATTAATTAAAATGTCTCATTCACCAGACACTTTTTTCCATCTTCTATTCCCAGTAGCTCCAAAGTACAGTAGACACAATCTCAGACCCAGGGACACCAGTCACATGATTGGTGAATGATCAGCCCTATCAAGTGCAGTAAACAGACTCAGGAATGAGAGAATTACAATTAAAACTAAAATTTTCACAGTTGGGGGACGCCTGGGTGGCTCAGCAGTTGAGCATCTGCCTTTGGCTAAGGGCGTGATCCTGGAGTCCTGGGATCTAGTCCCACATTAGGCTTCCTGCAGGGAACCTGCTTCTCCCTCTGCCTGTGTTTCTGCCTCTCTCTCTCTGTGTCTTTCATGAATGAATAAATAAAGTCTTTCAAAAAAAAAAAAGAATAAAAATAAATAAAATAAAATTTTCACAGTTGGCAGATGGGAAGTGACTTTGGCCAGGGTAGCTTCAGGGAATTGAGTGGAGCAGAAAACTGGTTTCTGTGTGTTCAGCCATTAATAAGTAAGGCATGGAAAGAGTGAGCCTCCATCTTTCAGAAGAAGGAGAGGAGACAGGGCAGTGACTACTGTGGGAATCAGGGTAAAGCAATAATTTTCAGATGTTCCAGTGGTTCATTTTTCCAACCCCCTAGAATCAGGACCTGACTCAAGTATACCTGATGAAATTAATTTAAAATATTGGTAAAATATGTAAGTCTTCTGTATTCTTTTTCTGTACTCCTTGAACACTCCATCTCAGTAACTCACTCAGCATCCTCCTTCCTGCCTCTTCCCCAGCAACACACACACACACAGAGCCACATACACTTGATTCTATTATGATGATCATGCAGACACTTTTCAGAAAGAATTCCTACTTGAACTATACCCAGGGTGGCTGTGGCACCATGACCAAAGCTGTGAAAGAGGTCAGTTGAACATTGAGCTCTGAAGGAAAGGTTCAGATGCACAAGTCTTTAGTCAGATCGTATTTTTAAAAAAATCCTTTCAGGCCAAACATTTAGAAAACAATGACGTTTTTAAAAGATAACACCAATAATAATGTTTATTTAATGTTCTACAGAGGTTCCACCGCTGAACTGTGAAACCAGACAAACCACCCAGGCCAGTGAGGCCCCGAGGGAACTTATGGGTCACGTGAGCTCCCATCACCATCTGGTGTGTCTCCGCCTCTTGGATTTTAAGATGTATGGAAAGTGCAGGCCTCCAGGAGTTCTGTGGGACAGAGAAGAGAAGTAGGACAGTCAAAAATCTACCTATATTTATTTTCTGTTGAATGAATGAATAGTTAAGCCTGATAATAAAAGCACTCAGACCCATTGGGATCTGATGGGTGGACCAGGCCCTTCTCTCAGTGGCCTTCTCCACTTGCCTGTACAGCTCCTGTGTCTTTCTGGGTAGTACTGTATACCAAACATGGTTTCCCTGCCCTGCATCATCCCCCACCTTGTGTCTCATAGGCAGAGCTCCCACATCTAAATCCATATAGCTGGGAGGAGCCTGGTAGGACTGTCCTCTCTGATCCCCTTAGACAGGTGAGGAACTAATACAAGCACCCAGAACATGCCACTTTCCATGCTAGGATCTGGAAAAGGAGCAGAGAATGCAGAGCCAGGCTTTCTCCCCTTATGGAGGATGTAGGGTAGGTGACTGTAACCTAGGTGCTCACAGCAGTGACTGTGGATAAGCACGTTCCTTACATTGGAATTAAGGGACCCTGGTACAGACTTGCTAAATCAATATTCCCCAGCCTGGGAATCAGTATTTTAAGGACCATGGCTCACTTACATGCACACAAAACTTAGAGCATAACTTCCCTCCATCACATGTTCTTTTCTCACATCTTCCAAATGACTTCACGTGATTAGATGATGTCCAACATAATTATAGTGCAAAAATGTATTTTATTGTACTGTAATGCTTAGAAAACTGGTGTTCTGGATGAGCAGTACGTACAGCAACTTTATGGTTATAAAACTTGTCATTGTTCAAGCTCGCAAGAGTAGCGCTGTATAAAAGAACCTTCTGCAATGGTGGAAGTGTTTTGTCTGCTCACCTGTCTGGAGCTACATGAATTGTGGCTGGTGTGGCTGAGGAACTAGATTTTTAATTTTGTTTAATTTTAATTAATTTAAACTTAAATTGACTTAGGTAATTAGAGGCTACTGTATTGGCTGATGCAGCTCTGTATAAAAATGAGTTTACTGCACATGGGCATGGACACATACAACCTCTTCCTTTTCTTAGTAATAACATGGAATTATTCATGTCGGGACAGTTCATGACCTTAGTGCCCTGAGCGTGTGTCCATCTTATCATCTGCCCGTACAAGTAGCCTTTTACACTTTCTTGATTACAGTGTTCTCTTATCATCTCATCTTGCCCATTTCCATTGTTCATCCCCAGAGGGCCACAGCCCACTCCTCTTTGCCCACCACCCAGAACTGCTTGCTCCTTGCCTCCCTTGTTGCTTGGTAGCTTCCCCCATGCTGTTCCTCCTACTCACTCGAGGTGGAGCATTGTCTCAGGTTAGCAACAGCCGTGATATACTCTGCTCCTAAGTATGATTTATATGTTGTGTCCTCTGGAAGTTTGGCCAAACATTGTGTGTCGTCCCTGAACAGAAGGTCCTTGGTTGCTGAGTGGAACAAGCAAAACTTGCCCGAGCAGTCATTTCCATTTCTTCCAAACAAAAGCTGTCAAATGGATGGAAGATGCATAAGGACTTGTGGCAGTGAGCAGCTAGGAATACAAAGATGGGGTTGAGGAGGATAAAAGCTAGGAACCAGCCCCTGGAAGAAAGAGAGCTCCAGAGGATGCCTCGAGATGTTTCCATATCCTTCACCTGGAATTCACCCATTCCATGCCCCAGCTTCATGCTTTCTTTAGCATCCTCTGTAGGCTCCATCCTGGTCTCACCAACTCTAGGAAGTCCCTCCTACCCACCCAGTTACTCCTTCCCCATTTCATTGGCTATAGCCTTGGGGACTGCTTCCAGGAAATGGGAAGACAGAAACATGTCCCTTCCAAGTATCAGTGTGAAAAAAGATATAAAATGTGAGCCCTCCCGAGAGGGTGGTATGGGTAGTTGTGAAATCTCATGTTTGACTAGATCTTTGATCCTATGTTGGGCAAGAGGCTTAACTCCAGGTCTTGGAGGATTATAAGTGAAATGATGAGTATGAAAGTTTAACATTCCATCTAGTACCTAAGAAATGTTCATCAAATGATAATTATTGTTATCATTTACCTTAGGACTTGCAAAGATATGCTATTTTAATTTTAAAAAAGAGGAAAAGAAAACAAATGGTAGGCAGGAAGCTGTTATTGAGGGCGAAGTAGTATTTGTGGGTAAAGGACTCTTAGAATTAGAGTATTCAGGCAGCCTCCCCGCCTACATACACACAAGGCTGACTCTGGGGCAGTTGTTCTCCCCAGAGGACGAGCACCCTGAGGATAGGGATCCTGTGTTTTTCTGGCTGTTGGAAGGTTCTCAGTCTCTCTAAACAAAAGAAATATAGTCCACATTTCATGACTTATATCATGGAGAGCTGACACACAGGATCACTTGCCTTCATTTTCAAAAAAGATAGAGGTGGAGAAAATGAGGGTACCACAGAGCAAGGTCACAGGCAAGCAAGAAAGCAGAGGTGTGGACCCAAAAGCAGATGAATCACATGGGAACTAACCTCCAGTAACCTGGAAATATAAGCAGAGCTGGGCCTGAGAAATCCAGTTCCGCAATCCTTGGCCTCTCAATTCTAGTTTCCAGAAAAAGAATGCTGGAGCATGGGCTTTACTGATCACTAAACTCGCCCGAATAATCCACACCCTCCCAGGAGGAAAGAATGGGAGGCCCTAGCTGGTCCATACCTGCTGGTCAAGTAACATTTTGCTAACACAAGATGCCTTGTCTTTCCTTGAGACCACAGCATGATTTGGGGCTTTGGCTAGGAAGCACTCAGGAGCCTTGTCCACAGACTTCCTTTGGCCATCAGGGCACAGCAGCTCAAAGTCCTCTTTCTTCAGATCCTTAGCCCAATCTTCAGTGTTCTTTCCTGGGGACAGAGAAGGTGGGTCAGCTACACCTGACAGGTTTGGTCAAGGTGCCCTCACTGAGAGGATGTGACTGACTGGCCCACTGACATGTGAAGGGCCTGGGGCCATTGGCTAGCAGAAGTACACACACTGGGGTCACTGTGATGTGGAAAAGAAGAGATGCTCCCAAGTACATAGGTCAGATTCAAGTCAAACTCAATTCCTAGCAACCACCCCTTCCAACCTGCCCCACCCAAACAGGAGAAAGTGAGCGAGCTACATTCTTGGATGATGTTCAAAAACATTTTTATTTCTACTAAATTCTAAAGCATCTGGATTTATTACTCTAGAATAGGAAGAATGTGACCCTCTAAGCAGGCTGATAATCTCTGTGCAATACCATCTGGCATTAGCAAGCAAAAGAAGTTTCCCAGAGGCCCTTTTGCAAACTGGACCAGTGTTCTTAATCTAATACACTCATACTGGTTCTACATGAAAATGTGCACATGCCTCTGTGCATACAGATCCATATCCTGTTCTCAGCCCCTAGCTTCACCATTTCTGTATTCTCCCTAAAAAAAAAAAAAAAAAGAAAAGAAAAGAAAGAAAATCTCACCCATTTTCAGGGTTTCAACTCCTTCTGCCAGAGGCAATTCTCAAGTATGTTTTCCCAGTTTTTAGTTCTCATCTAAAAGGCGGGATTGTAAATCTTTTTCTTAATTTATTTTTCATTTAATTCTTTAGTTGAATATCTAATAAATGACTTTACTATCATAAAATTGTATGTTATTTATATATAAAATAAAAATACCTCTTTTCCTACTCTTCCCAAATAAATACTTACAGTTTTTTTTTAAATATATCTTTATTGAGATGTAATAATACTTACAGTTTTAATAGAAAACTTAAAATTGCCTGTGTCTCTCCCACAACTACACACATCTTTGTTCACCTAACATTTCTCCTTCCCTTTCTTACCAGTACCTCCAACCCAGCTCCTTCCAAATGAAATCCACCATCATTCTCTCCAAACCAATTCTGTTCCACTTCATAATGTAAGAATTTCCTCAACACTATGTTGCACGCTGTCTATAAGCTGCAGTCTTATTGGAGGGAGAAAATAGGATACATACCAAAAGCAATAATTCTGGATCCAGATAATAACACTTTATATTTTGTGGACCACACTGTAAATGCTGTGGGAGCTGAACCAGCTTGGTGAGACCATATTCATCAGGGAAAGCTGGCTGGAGGAGGCATGGTTTTAGGTGTGTAACATGTGTTACATGTACTGACCACTGAGAGACTAATCTAGGCCTGACTGACTCGGCATATGATGAAGTCCCCAATAGGACAGAGGCCATGAGAAGAGGAGTGGATTTGGTGAGAAATATGAGGAGTTTGGACTTAACAGAGGTTGAGGTTGCAGTGCCAGTGAGTTTTGTATATAAAAATCACCAATGGCAAATAGAGGCTCCAGGATGTTATTTAGATAGGACGTTAGGCCTCTGCTCTATATTCCTGCCAGGGGGGTAAGGCTTTTGGTAAGCTTTTGGCTGCAGGGTAGAGAGGTGAGGTCAAGAGAGAGATGCCCTACTCAGAGGAGTTAAAAAAATAGGGGATCCCTGGATGGCTCAACAGTCTAGCACCTGCCTTCAGCCCAGGATGTGACTGGGGACCCAGGATCGAGTCCCACGTCAGGTTCCCTGCATGGAGCCTGCTTCTCCTTCTGCCTGTGTCTCTACCCTCTCTCTCTCTCTCTCTCTCTCTCTCTCTCTCTCTCTCTCTCTGTCTCTCATGAATAAATAAATAAAATCTTAAAATATATCTCAAGGGATGACAAAAAACAATCTTAGGGTAACACTCAGGTAGTAGGAAAAAGGGAAGGCTTTAAAGGAAAAAGCCAAAAATAATAGAAGAGAATAAAGAAAGAAAATTAGCCAACACAGTATTCCTTCAAGTATTCCTTAGCAACTTCTGTGTGCCACTTATATAGTTAATTTTGGGATATAAGAGGAGGAAAAAAGAACTCAAATAGTTTCTGTGGCCACAGTTTATTACAGCATGAGATGAACTCAATAATACTACCCACAGGGACAGAAGGTTCCATTGTAGGATGGTGGCATGCCATCTGGGAAGGCTTCTCAGAGGAGTTGGTACTGAGCGAGTTCACTCTAGATGAGTTGCTGGGAAGAGCTGAGGTTGGGAGAAGGGACATGAGAAAGAACGTGAACTAATATCTGCCTGGCCTAAAGCAGGTTCTCTAAGCGGTTAGTGATACAGACAGGATAGGTGGAGTGCTAATTCTTACCAACTAAACAACTTTTTGTTTGGGTTTTCAGTGCCACAGCATCTAATATTCACCCACTAGTTTTAGTACACATTGATGCTTCTTGCTTGAAACAATTATTACTATATTATTTACCCACTGATAGTTTTTAAACTTTGTAAGTATTGCTACATTTATTCATGTTCTACAATAAGGAAGATCTTTCCCTTCACCTTCATTTGTTTAATCAGGATAGACTCATGTATTCCTATTTTATTCTTACTACCATTATTTCTTTTAGTGCCCAAAATGTCCCAGATTTGGCTGGTAGAAGGGCTTTAAAGATGGCTTCTGTATATTTTGACCTATCCCAACATCTTCAACATGATGTTCCAGGCTCACCTTATATTTTTCCTGCCCCAGCCCTAGAATCAGCTATTTTCCCAAAGGGCCTTGGCTCCTTCTATTAGAGAATGGTTCTAGAATCCAAGATCTTCATTCCCACTGGTGCACTATTGTCTCTAAGTGTTTTCAGTGATCTAGAATATATATATGATATAGGAAATATAGGAAATAGTTTAAAAGGACTTTTTGGGGATTATTCACAAAGACTGAATGTGGACATAATGAGTATTAAATCCATGTTAGGATAAATTTCCTGATCTTGGTAATTAAACTGTTGGTATGTAAGAAAATATGCACTGAAGTATTTAAGGGAAAGGCAATGTCTGCACCCATGGGAAGGTTCCTGGGAGAGAGTTCAGGACCACCAGAACTTCACAGTTCCTACTGTTCTGCCTACCCAGATAAACACTTCTCTGTTCACTGAACAAACAGGTTGAGAATCAGAGCTCTGGAGCCTATAACAGAGACCATAATACTTCCACAAAGGCATCATGAGTATAAGTGAACCCAGAAACCCCAATTTGTGGGGACAGAGGAGCAAGTGAACATACCCCCAGTGTTCTGCAAGACAGTCTGGTCTTTCACAAAGGCCACATCTCCCTTCTCAACCAGACACCTGCAGAGTGCCAGACAGGGAGAAAGAAGAGAGGAGGTCAGAGACACATCTGTCATTCATGAGGGTCACCTTGTAGAGATAACCAATTGATATCAGCAATTGTGACTCCCATTCAATCACTAATCTTACAATTACTTATATAAGTAACACGGAAAAAGAAAAAAAAAAACCTCCAATTTGCTTTGTGGTTATACAATCTCAGTTCTACACACTGAATGCTAAATTCTGGCACAGTTTCTCCAGTAGAGCTACAGCATTTCCCTACCATAAGTAGAGATATTAGATGGGAATCACCAATAAGGTGATTCCTGACTCACAGTCTGCTTTGTAGAAATTGGGAACTTGTGGACTGTGAATTATATTTGCACTAACTTGCAAGGTAGTTCTAATTGGAGAATTAGAATAATCTTTCTTTTCTCCTTCACTACTGAGAACTTCAGCTACAGTATCACTATGCGATTGACAGACTCCTGAACTACTAACACAAGCCTGAGTCAGAAAATACAGTTAAAAAGTAATAAGGTCATAAGGTGCACAGGTGTCTTTATAAAAGCAATAAACACTCATAAAATAGAATTGCAGCTGGGAATGTAGAAATCATGTATTTTATTTTTCTATATTACCAGGTGAGTAAATGGCTGTAGGTTCACCAGAGATGCTTGGAAGAGCATGAGCCAGACTCCTGACTCCTGTATTCAACCAAGGCAGGTTTTCCTTACCTTGGCAATAGTAACATTTTGAGCCAGACAATTCTTTCTGTAGAGTGCTTCCCTATGCATGTAAGATGTTTTAGCAGCTTCTACCAATTAGATACCAGTAGCACCCAATCCCATTCAATAATCAAAAACATCTCTAGACACTGCCAAAATTCCCCCTAAGGGGAAAATCGCCCCCTCTTGAGAACTAATCTGCTCTGTACTGCCGTTCTGAAGAGAGTGTCTTGGAGGGGCTTGGATGCTCCTTCATGCAGGGTTCTGCATATGGTTGCTAAATGTGACACACTAACAGGCCAGGAACATAAGAACCTCACCTTAGTTCCTAAAAAGGAATCTTGTAAAGGCTAGATTTATTATTATGTTTGTGTTAGGGTTAAAAGACTCACCTGAAAGCCCCTGTGTAGCCATAGTATCTCTCATGGTTATTGGGAACACACTCCTTTCCTGGAACATTTGCTGAGCCAATACACAGAGCACAGAGACTGGAATTCCGCATAGATCCGGGGGCACAGCCTTGAGAGAAAAATTTATCTGGACAGAAAGACAAGAGGAAGTCAGCTCCTCCTGAGTCAATATGAGTAGCCCTTATCTAACACATAACAGGTGTGTATGGCCCAGGCTAGGTGAAATATATTCAATGACCAGCCACTAATGAGGACCTGCCAGGCTGGAGGCTTTAAAAGGAAATTTAATTGAGGCTGGAAATAGAAGTTAGTAGACCACTACAGTTCAAGTAGAGAGGATTCCATGGGCACCGTGATAGTGTCACCATTTATCTAAAGAGACAAGAAAGGGAAATTACATGAAAATTGACCTAAAAGAGATAAAATTGGAGGTCTCACTCCCCAGGCTGTGCCACCTGTATCCAGAAGTTCCCTTCCCTTGCTATTTTTTTCAGAAGAGACTTTAATAGAACTTAAAACTCCAAACTCAATTAAAGGCTGGGGGATTTTACTCCCAGTTCAGCTGCTCTCCCATGGCTGTGAAACTGCCAGGAGGCTCAGAAAAGCAGAGGTAGTACCCTTGCTGGTAGGGAGCCAGAGCTTTCTGGATATCACCCCCAGCCATACTTTGCTTCCTCTCAAATTGGTGTCAGAGAACACCCCAGTGCAGAAATGTGGTCTCATCTCCAAGTCCCCACACACAGGACTTGTCTGGTTCATAACTGCCTTTAAAAGCCTCTCTTTTTAAAGCAGTTGCACATATTTGGGGGTGGCAAGGAGGAAGTTGATGTTAATAACCATTAGAAAACATTTGTCTGTGGTTAACTTAAACATATATTTTTTACATACCTGAAGATATTCAGAGGACACAGAAAATAAACTGATTCCCATCCCTTTGAAGGGGCCTAAGGGCTGGGAAGTCACTCAGTGAGACTGCCAAGACCTTAAAGAGATCCAAGGATCCCAAACACTCACATTACCTAGAAAGCCTGTAGGAAGGATTGCCCACCCAACAGCCATTTCCCCTTGTCCCTTAGTAACAAAGACCTAGTTGTTTTATTCTTTTAATTTTTTCTCCATTTTTTATTGATATACAACTGAGCTATAATATTGTATCCGTTTCAGGTGTTCAACATGATTTGATGTTGCAATATATTGCAAAATGGTCCCCACAAAAAGTCTGGTTAGCATCCATCACCACACATCCTTATAAAATATTTTTCTTGTGATGAGAACTTTTAAGATCGACTTTCTTAGCAACTTTGAAATATGCAATACAGTATTATTAAATATAGTCCCCATGCTGTACACTACATCCCCAGGACTTATTTAGTTTACTGGAAATTTGTACCTTTTGCCCCTTCACCTATTTCGCCCATCCCCCCACCCCACATCTGGCAACTATCAGTCTGTTCTCTGTATCTTGGAGTTTGGGGTTTTTTAAAATTCCACATGTAAGTGAGATTATACAATATTTGTCTTTCTCTGCCTGATATATTTCACTTAGCATAATAACCTCAAGGTCCATCCATGTTGTCGCAAATGGCAAGGTTTCTTCCCTTTTTATGGCTGAGTAAAAGCCTATTTTATTATTTTCTTTATCCATTCATTCATCAGTGGACACTCAGGCTGGTTCCATATCTTGGCTTTAGTAAATACTGCTGCATGAACATAAGGATGCATATATCTTTTTCAGTTAGTGCTTTCATTTCCTTTTGATAAATACCCATAAGTGAAATTGCTAAATCATATGGTAGTTCTATTTTAAATTTTTGAACAAAGATCTAGTTTTATTTGGGACAGAGACACACCCAAATAAAAGATGACATTCCCAAACCTCTTTTACAACTAAGTGGGACTATGTGCCTGAGTTTTTAGCAATGAAATGTTACCTGAAGTAACTGATTTAGATTTCCTGAATAGCTCCTTAATAGAATGACTGCAGATGGCATATACTTCAAGTTGCCCTTATTCCTTGCTCCTTGAGGCTACCTGAGTCATGGATGTGATGGCAACCATAGTTGACCTTGAAGATAAAGGCCTCATGCTCAGAACGTTAGAGGAGAAAGAAGGAGCCTGAGCTTCTTGTGACCCTATCAGTCACGGACTGCTCACCTGGTCCTTTTCATAAGAGATCAAAGTAAATATATATTTCACTTAAGCCACATATGCATCCAAAAAGAACCATTCTGATTCAGCTGTCCAGCCCTACCATCTCTTTTAGATAGCTCCTTGAGGTTCATTTTAACCAAATTTCACTACTGTAGAACCAGAGCCACAGCATTTTGTACCATACTACTCTTTTCCCAGAATACCTCTTTCCAGCCAGGTCCTGATCACAGTACCCTCCCAGGATTCGCTTACCAAATTCACAGTGGTTGATCCTGTTGTAGAGCAGGCCCATGGGAATGTTCCAGCCTGCAGTTCTCTCTACTGCAGTGTGGCAGGACTTCCTGCCTTGCAGATTATTCCAAGAGATGGTTTTATCTAATTCCTTAACTACGGCCACAGCAAGATACCCTACAAGAAAGACATCACAAAAAGAAAATATTAACGCCCTCCAGAATATATGTCTGCAATCAAAGCCTGCCATCTCTTTGTGAAAGCAAAATTATCCTGAATCATTCCTTCTATCTTTGAAAGGGTCTTCCCAATAACTGACTGAGATAAGGTACCAGTCACTCTTGTCAGATGGAGATGATTCTGAACTTTAAAAACAAAATAGTAAGAAAACGTCATCAACAGAGCAATGGCTGGTATATAATCCTTCCTTAAATGCATAAAACTACTAAAGTTATAAACCAGCAACTCAGCCTTCACTGTGGAATATCCCAGGAATGGATACTGAAGAGCACATGTGACTCTCAACATTTTATACAGTAACAATTAGGAAAGAGTAGTAAATGACCAGTAAACTACAGGGAATATTCTGACCAGGTGCCTTGGATATGGGGAATACAGGTTTGCATGAAAATAAGTATGTGAAGCAGAAATTCAAAAATCAAGACAGCTGCCATCTTTAGCAGAAAATACATGCTGCTCCTTAAAACTGCAGAGAGATCAACCCATGATTTCAGCTTTTTAATTTAGTTAATTCAGTCAGCTGTTTACAGCAGAAAACAGAGAAGCACTAGCATCCATGGAGTAAGAGCAGGTCTTTCCATTTTCAGCTAAAGAGCCTGGCTCCTAGAATGGGGGGGAGAGGATGAGAGGTTGTAATAGGGGAAGTTACAAGAATAGACTTGCCCACAAGTGGCTGGAAAATAACCAGAGAGGTCTAACTGAGTACTGGGGCTCTGGGACCCAGTGATCATCCTGGCAAGGTTTCCTGTCTTGTTCCTGCCCCATCTTTCCAGAACCACCCCTTACTAGAGCACTGGCTCAGAGCCAGATTGGCTTCCTGGGTCCAGCCCTGGGTGGGAGGCTGGGTAATTTCATGCTCTTAGACATCTGCCTGTGTGAGCCTCTCTGCTGCGCCCTGCTGGGCATAAGCAAGATTCCTTGGCTGGGGTAACTCTCATCTAAAACTGTGTAGGCCTTATGTAATGTGCAATTGGGAGTGGTGGGGAGGGTGTGAATTTGTTTGCTGTATATAGGAGCCTAAATAACTTGTAACCTCTGTGAGCTGTTGGTTCTCTTAGGTATCCTTAAAGGATGACAGTACCACTTATAGTACTTCTTACAGTACCACTTATGGTACCACTTACAGGATTAAATGAGAAATCCTGTGTACAAGTCATGGTAAGTGTAAAAGAGTAACCATTATTATTAATCATCATCTTTCTATGGTTCTTTTGCATTCTAAAATTGCATCTCTTCCATTGCCTTATTTAAGCATACCTCATCCAGGACGCCTGGGTGGATCAGCAGTTAAGTGTCTGCCTTTGGCCCAGGGCATGATCATGGAGTCCCGGGATCGAGTCTCACATCAGGCTCCCTGCATGGAGCCTCCTTCTTTCTCTGCCTATGTCTCTGCCTCTCTCTCTCTCTCTTTGTGTCTCTCATGAGTAGATAAATAAGATCTTTAAAAATAAACATACCTTACCCTTTCCCCCAAAGCAATTAAGAATTAAACTCATGAGGTTACCAAACCCAACTCACCTTCCTCTGCTGTGTTGCTACATGTAGAGCCCTGAGTTTCTGGAGGAGAAAATGAAGAAGTCATTAAACATTCATTCTTTGGAAGTCATGCCATTCCCATGTGCAGCTCAGAATAAAAAGAGCCGGGAAGACCATCTACATTTCACCAACTCCTAAACAGTCCAGGCTGTCTGGATTACACAAATTCACTTTTGCTCATTGGTCTCTGGAATTTAGTCCAAAATTGTGAATTTCAAGCTTCTTCCCCTGTTTGACCTGTGGCCACAGTGGTCCCTGCCAACTGTACTTGAATCTCTGCACCAAGGCAACAGGAGAAGTGTGAGCTTGGGAAGCAAGAAGACCTGCCAGGAATCCCAGCTGAAAAACCCAGCAGTCCTCTGCAGAGAGGTCACTTTTAGCTGGAACTTTTTAGCACAAAGCCTCCAATCCCCCTGGTGGAAGGTGTGATAGAAGATTCTGCTGTATGTTGGCAAATTGAACACCAATAAAAAATAAATTTATTAAAAAAAAAAGAAGATTCTGTCCTTCGAGATGACTGTGGGGATTAGAGATCAGGGAGCCCAGAGCCTAGGAAGTAAGAGGTGCTCAGTAAGCAAGAACTTTCTGGCCAATGTGGTGCAAATTATGCTATGATTTTCCCATCTTCTCTCTCCCTACCATCAGAGGAAGTAAAACACAGAGAGGGACCCCTTCCACTCACTGTAGTTCTCTGCCAGGACAGGCACCAGACCGCACTGGCCCGCTATGTAGATATAGCCTCCATCCAAGCTCATGGCATCAGCCTCTCCTTTCTGCCAAGACACAGCACATTACAGCAGGTTAAAAGAGGCCATCTCCTGTCCTTACCTGCTCTTCCAGTCATTTCCCTGAGGCAGCCTTCCCCGCACAGGCCACAAAGGCCCCTAGAGATAGCAGGTGCTGTACCAGACCTCCATATCAGGCAGGAACACCCAGCAGAGAAAATAAAACGTACTCTCATTTTCACCCAAATCATAATGAACTAAGGATCAATTTGGGATGCCTTGCATAGTTTCTTTAGGAGCGAAGACCCACAGTTAGTCCTCCTGTCCTCTCATAGGATACACTGTCCCAGAGACATTTCCACAACAACTTCCTGACACCAAGAGGTCTGATTTGTAAGACAGATGAATGGAGTCAGGGACACAAGGCCATGTCTGTGGTATAGAGCGCCCCTCATGGGGCTCTAGCCCTAAATCATGACCTTGTGGCTGAGTGCTATTCAGTGCTTGGTGTGGACAAAATGAATGAGTAAAATATTCTTGAATGACTTAATTCCCAGTTTATAGGTCCTGAATTATAGAGATGCTTAAATTCCACAAGACTGCCAAGCTTTCCATGGAGCCTGGAAATATACTTTCTAGGAATACACCCTGAAGAAGTAACCAAATCTGTGGGAAACTATATGGATAAAAAGTACAAGTGCAAGTACAATTCATACAATGTGTAAAACAACAGCAAAAAAGACAGAAACACACTAAATGATGTTATAGATAATATGGATAAATGGCTAAATAGATTGCATCATATCCATACCATGAAATATATTATAACATTAAAAGATCATATTTTCAGGGCACCTGGGTGGCTCGGTCAGTTAAGTGTCTGCCTTTATTTAACTCAGGTCATGATCAGAGTCCTGGGATTTAACCCCACATCAGGCTCTCTGCTTAGCAGGGAGCCTGCTTCTCCCTCCCTCTCTTCTTCACTCTCTGCCACTCCTGCCTATTCATGTGCTCTTTCTCTCTCTCAAATTAAAAAAAAAATTAATTAAAAAAAATAAAAGACATGTTTTCAAAAAATGATTTGTGACATGGAAAAAGCTAACTAGATATCAGGTGAAAAAAGTGTAGTAAATTATGTATATTATATGATCCCATTTAACAGAATTTTCTATGAGTTAGAAGATTACAAGTACTTCTCATTTTCTTTTTTATATCATTCAGGACCTTCAAAACTCTAAAAACGAACATGGACATGTTTTAAACTTCTACCTGCTTGTACAACCAGCACAGCCCTATCACACCTGTCATTGCACACCCTAGGGTCTCAGGCATACCCACACCATGGTCCAGCCTCTGATAAGCAGACACAGCTCTGGGTGCCCTACACCATGTGCTAACACTGGGTAAAACAGAGCCCTAAGGAACCCTTCAGATCCTTAAGTTCAAAAGTACTGAAGCTCCTGTGGGGCTGGGCTCCCACATGAGGGAAGGTTCCTGGGAACATGGGTTTTAATATCATTCCTAAGAACACTCACTCAGCCTTAGGGACAGGCAGGCAGCAGTGGCAAAAACACTGCCCTACTGTGGCAGGAGTGACATACCGCAATCTTGGCAATACAGTCTTCAGTAGACTCTGCTGATTCACACTCTATTTTCCCTTCGCTGTTTACACTCCACTCATCACACTTGGCAATCTCATGGTGACCTACTGCACACCATTTCACCTTCTTGCATTCATCCCTTGGGGTATCTGGGCCTAGGGCATAAGAAAGAGAACCAGATTTCGGAGGAGGCCCCAGAAGTTCCTGGTGATTATGAATGCTACTATCCTCCTGAAAATGCTTGGATTTGCTAGCAATATACAGAGCCCATTTCAGGAATTCATCATAGAAAACAAAGGCAGTAACAATCTCTTTGTTGGCGTCTTATCATTTAGATATGACTTAAAATAATTTCTTCCAAGAAGCCAACTTTCTTCCCAACCCCTCTATCAATTCAGGCTGTTTTGGGGGTTGTCGTCGTCGTCGTCGTCGTCGTGGTCCTCCTCCTCCTCCTCCTCTTCTTCTTTCTTCTTTCTCTTCTTCTTCTTCTTCTTCTTCTTCTTCTTCTTCTTCTTCTTCTTCTTCTTCTTCTTCTTCTTCTATTTCTTCTTCTTCCTTCTCCTCCTCCTCCTCCCCTTCTTCTTTTCTTCCTCTTCTTCTTTTCTTCTTTTTCTTTCTTCTTTTTGAAATAACAGCCACCTGAGTTGTTCTTATTTATTTGTTCATTGTTTTTTGTCTGTTCTCTGCAGGAGAACAAAAGCTCAGCCAGAGCAAGGGCTATGCCTGTCTTACTCTCCATGGCACTCTTGTTGTTCAAAGGCAGTGCCTGGGTCATTGTCAGTGCAATAAATGTCTGCTGAATGGATGGACATCTATTCAACAGTCAGGCTCAGTTCAAATCACTCCCTTATAGTAGCCTTATAGCAGCTCCAGTATCTATTTTTCTTTATTTTCATGGTCTGATGAGACCTATTCAAAATTCCTATTTTGTTTTGTTGTGTTTGTTTCCCCTTAAGAGCAAATCTCTCATTTTTAATCATTCAACAGAGTGAATATTCATTGAACATTTGTCTTCTCCACTGGTGAGAAGGTTCCATGACAACAGAAGCTAGCATATATTTGTCTTACCATTGCATGCCTAGCACCCAGCACAACTTATGGCTAGATGATGACTAAATTCTGTTGAATGAATGAATAATCAAGCAAATTCCCAATGACGCAAGGAAATTCAGGGGCAGGATCAACTGGTCCAGGGCTCCAGCTTTACTGGGGCACATGTTGATTATAATACTGGGTATAGATGTACAAGTCTAGCAATTTTATTCTATTTTACTTTGTGCCAGGCTAATTGGCTTCACAAAGTGGGCAGAGTGGCCCTGATTTATACAAGGAAATAATGCTAGTAGTAATCCAAGTCATGTTAAGCATGAATTTCCTTTAATGCCTTTTGGTGATGTCCAGGCGCATCTCATGATGATGACAACCATTTAGCATCAGTCTGACACTGGGCAGCAAGGCAGAGTGAATTTCAGTACCTGGAAAGAATCTTTTGCTGGTCCCTGCCCCCACCAAGTTTCCAGACTCCTAGGGTCACATGATCCTTCCCCAATACTTACGCACATCTTCCCTTAGGTTCCGAAGAGCAGTGACATACTCATATCCCAGGTACAGCCAGGTGTCCATTTTAGGAGGAATCCTAAAAAACCCTTCGGCAGAGTCTTTAAACAGCAGGTCCTTCCCCAAAGTTGAGCTGAAGAGCTGGAAGACTTTAGATTTGTCTTTGCCATAATGTTCCTGTATATAGTAAAACACAATAGTGAATGGCTACAGCAACAAGGAATACTGCAAAAGGGGACTGAGGAAAAACAAAAACCCCAGAAAATGAAATTAAAACCATGACATTCTTAGATTCCAGGAGAGAGGGCAGTCAGGCCTACTTTTTCCCACCCAGCACCATCATTCCTACTCCAGCCCTCTTGCGGTCATGCAAGAACCTATTTCACAGGATAGGTTTCTGTGCCTGTCTCCCTGGTTGGGTTAACAGCTCACTGAGTCTAAGAAATACAAACTCCTTCAGAGGCTGACACTGTGTGGTTACCACTTAAACTCTTGATAGATAGATGGGAGGGCTGGATGCATTCTGCTGCTCTAGGGAAGTAAAGTTGGCTGTGTGTGGATTCCTTGCAGTCAGGCTGAGGGACATTAGGAAGAAGATCATTTCCTTCCGGGGAAGTCATGGAAGGCCTGATGGAGGATGGGGTATTTCCCTTGGCCTAGGAGCCCTGGTTTAGATGGAAAGGAATAGAATTAAGCATTAAGGAGCATCTCCATGTCACTAGTCCAAAATGTAAGGGTCTGACAGGCAATAATGCAGGACTAAGCTCTGTGCAACTCTGAGTCCCTATTGAGTACTTTTAGACAAGTGGATGATGTGTGGCACAGTTCCCACTATGTCCTAAAAACAAGGAATTCCATAGTGACAAGAAGGGAATGTAGGAAAATGCCCCAAATCCAATCAGAGACCACTAAGCAGGAGGGAGGACAGTGAATTCAGTACCTGGGCCTGGTTTAGAAGCTCCCAGATCAAGTCTTCCTTGCCCCCCACACTTCGGGCCACAACAGCATGGGAAGGGACCTTGGCCAGGTAGCACTGCTTATATTCCCCCACTGGCTTTCGTTTGTTGTCTGGGCAGAGCAGCTCATACTGGTCCAGGTCAGCTTTGTTTGGCAGGTTCTCTGAGGGAAGAAAGCCTAGATGAGCCAACTGCAGATAGGACTGTTAGGAGCTATAGTCCCTCTCCCCATCCCTTGCAATCCCAATGCATCATAACATGCGAGCTGAGATACCTAGAGCATTGAGGGCCAGAGCACATAAGGGAACTGACTTGATCAAGATCCGACAACCAGTTATAGGCAAAAAAGCTTCTGGTGCCTGGTACAGGGGTGCCTGCCCCACCACAGGTCTCATCTCAGTAGACCAACTGCAGGCCAAGGTCAGCCTAACCTGCCCATGCCCACAATCCCTTGCTGTGGCAACATTGACCAGGATGCAGGATCCCCATGTCAAGGAGGTTGAGTGATGGAAAGAGGCCCAGGAGTCCAGGTGGGGACCGTATAGGCACACAACTCTGCACAAGTAGAAACCCAAGCAATGATAAAGGAGGAATACAGTTTGCTCATATCTGACTACTGCCTGTGGAAAGGGGTGCAGGAGAAAACAAACAAAAACAAGAGAAAGTCTACTGCCTGGAGGGGATGTGCAGATCCTCCTGTCACTCACCCAACACTGTTGAATGCTTGACAAAGGCCACTTCCCCAGCGTCCTCCATCAGACACCTGTGGGAAAGAAATACATTGGGATTCCTGCATGGCAGGCCCTTCTTCTCAGGCTTCAGGGTCCATCTAATCACACTGTCCAGCCCTAGAACAAGGGCAGAGACTGGTGGAGGCTCCTGTGCCAACCCACAGCTGAGGAAGCACTATGGGGCACCGATACGCCACTAAAATGGGGGGGGGGCTAAAGGGGGGTGGTGCGAGCTCACAGGAACTAGAAATCCCTCATTTGTGCCCAAAAGTCGCAAAAAAAAATCACTGAAGATATTTTAATACAGAAAAGAGTTTTCAAATTTCTGAAAGGGAAGATAAAAAGAGTCTCCTGAGAGAGGCAATGTCCCTTGGCTGGTTGTCAAACTTTAGGATATAACCAAGGTTAAAGAGGGAGTGAAAAATTAATCACATGGGCTGTCTGCACAGGTCATGAGAGGGGCAATGAGAGAAGGCAGGAGAGAGGCCACTGCATTGAACAGGAGACACTGCTATAATAGAAAGCAGAGGGGCAGTCAGTCATTGAAGAGTGGACTAGACACTAAGGATGTGCCTGTTCCCTTAGACTCTGCCCCAATCCAGTGAGAGGACACACTGGACAGGTTCAAGGGCTCTGGGGAGATAGAAAAGATCTCCAGGAGAGGGGCTCTCTTGTCAAATGTCACATGAAAGGCATTTGCACTGGCCTGGCCTAGAGAGTCCCAGTTGGATCACTGAGTCACTGTGAGGGGACTGTCTCCTGGACACCTTTTGTAGTCTGGGCTCTGCTGTGGGCTAGGTAGGGTCTCCCTGCCTGAGGACTTTGGACACTTTGGCCACCATGGAGCAGCAGCTGGTCTCACTCACTTGAAGGCACCCGAGTAGCCGAAGTATGGCTCATGGTTGGAGCAGGCACACTTGTCCGTCCCTTTCCCCACACACAGTTGACACAGTTTGGGGAAAGCTGTCCGATCCACACAGGGAACACAGCTGGCCGTGAAGAAACTGGACGCTGCTGCTCAATATAAGACATGTAGTGCAGTCCATGAGCCACCCTGGACACAGGCAATTGCAGCTCCTAGTCTAGACTCATTAGGGAACAGAGAGTGACTAACGCAAAACCAGCATACCCAGTTTCAGCACACCCTTATGTGTGTTCACTGATCAAGATCAAGGTTTTCCAAAAAGGAACAAGTTAACCTGTGTCACCCCACTTCCCTCCCCAGGCCTATCTCAGGTCACTGTCAGACTGGACAGCTCTCAGCTCAGAGAGAGAGTTCCTCTGGGAGTTATATCTGAGAGATGGGAGGCCCACATAGAGAGGTACAGGCTAAGCTCATGGCCAAAAGATAGCCACCAGAAAAGCTCTAGCAGAATGGGAAACACATAGGCCACAGACAGGAAAGAACCCCAGGAAAGTGAACAGAAGTGCCCAGCAAACTCAGTCCTGACTGAAGCCCTCCGATGGGCTTGATGCCCTTCCCCCTATTCCTCAGGATAGCCTCTGGTTGGGTGTTAGAGAAGAAAAAACTCAGCTGACACTGCTCAAGGGCAGCTGGTATCACAGAACTGACCAGTTGTTTTGTTTGTTTATTTGTTTGTTTTGTTTTTAGAACTGACCAGTTTAAAGCTGATGTACCACCCACCTCCACCTCCAGACTCATCACACATGATCACCTGATAGTGTCTGAGTGACCCCCAGTGTGGCCTATCTAGGTCCGCTTGATAGGACTCACTCTCTTGCCCACTTACCCTTCTGAAGAGATTCACGTGGCTCTGGCAACTTCCAATAAAGTAAGCCCATGGGGATGTTCCACCCAGCAGACCTGCCAAGGCCTGTGTGGCAGGATTTCTTGCCTTGGAGCTGATTCAGATTGAACGTACTGCTCTTCTTCACCACAGCCACAGCATAATAGCGGGTTTCTTTAATTGCAAAGAGATGGTGTGAATAAAGGACCCTTATCCTGGGCCATAGGGAAATATTGCTCATCACCACTGGGCTGCTGAGTAGAGAAAGGGAATCCACAGGGCACATTTATGTTGGGTTGGGTCCCAAAGAGTGAAATCAGGAAAACCTGATTTGCATGAGGAAGAAAGGACTGCAGAAAGAATGTTTGTAATAACGGTCCAAGTAAACACAAGGGCAAGAAGGCCACATGCACATATGGCCCAAATGCTTTTTGCCCACCATGGCCCTGCAGGGTGTTTGCCTACACCTACCAACTCAAGCCCACCAGGAAATTGGAGTTGTGGCACAGAGACCACAATCATTCTAAGTATTTCCTGTTCCCTGACACAGGCCCAGGGATAGTTGATTGCTCTCAGAGGAGATACAAGGCTGTTAGGGCTCCAAGTATGTACTGTAGTGTGATCTTTTCTCTGTGTGTGGCACCTGTGGTTCTTGGAGGGCTTCTTTACAGAGCTCTAAACCCCAGTGGTTCAGGCCAGGTTGCACACAGTCTGCTCTGTTTCTCCAGGGAGCACATTTCCTGGCCCAGAAGTGTCAGGAGCACCAGTCCTCAACCCCAACATCAAGCCCCAGAGGCATTGAGTTGTGCCTGTGGTGGCTGATATATTGGGCCTCTCGTTCCCCACTGACACCCAATGGGGAATGTTCATTAGTATTTAATCTCCATTACCTGCCTGAACAAGACAAACTCAACATCTACAGGAGAGAAAAAGAGCCACAAAATCCTGGGTCCCCAGGAAGAACTTACGCTTATCTTTCCCATAGAACTCTGCCACTACAGGCTTTAGGTTGTAGGGGTTCAGGCCTGCCTCAAACACCAAACCTGCATCAAGTGTCACAGCATCTGCTTCATTTGCCTGAAAGGAAACAGACCAAACCCTGATGAAGTCCTTACTTTTGAGGAAGGTCCAAGGACAAGTGAGTGACTAGCAGGGCTTCTTGGACCTGGGGCCAGGAGAACCCTCAATTTGGCCCAACCACACACCACACCATGGGCTTCAGTTGACTCCACCTCCCTGGTGATTTGGCCACCATATTCCTATTCCTCCCATATAGAGAAAGGAATGGATTATGTTTCTCTTTCCCCTGGTAAGGAGTCTGGATCTTGCCCCAGAAACTTATGTGTGATCTTTCAAGATCAATATGAATTAGAGAAGCTTTTCCTGAGTGCCTGGGTTGCCCAGTGGTTGAGCATCTTGCATTTGGCTCAGGGGGTGATCCCGGGGCCCTGGGATCGAGTTGTGCATCAGGCTCCCATGCAGGGTGCCTGCTTCTCCCTCTGCCTATGTCCCTGCCTCTCTGTGTGTCTCTCATGAATAAATAAATAAAATCTTTAGAGAGAGAGAGAGAAGCTTTCTTCCTGGCACATCTCATGGGAGAAAGCTGTCCCCCAACCCTGGACTGGACATACTGCCCAAGCACAACAGATACTGAAGGAAGTTGCAGTCATGCTCTTACACATATTTACATTGTGAGCCCAGTTGCTTTTGTTTGGTAATCTTTTTATCTTGGGACTTCGCCTGAGATCTTATTCAGGTACTCTGTGAAACCCTCCTTATGGAGGAGGGGAGCCTTGAAAACACTATCTCCACTCTGATTTAGTACTCAGAACTTTTGCTTCTACTGGGAACCAATAACTGCAAGAGTCTTGTTCAAGAATTTGGCACTTCCTCTAGGCTTTACCTCTCACTTATACTATGAACTAAGGGTTAAAGGCTGATTATTATTTCTATTATGGCTCATTTTTTGTTTAATGGACTACTCAGACATGTCACAAGTCACCACTATTCAACTCAGCTCCATTTTGTAGATTAAAAAACAAAGGCACAGAAAGTTTGTCACTTCCCCCGTTTACTGAGCTAATAAGTCATGGAGCTGGGATTTAAATTCAGGTCATCTGGGTTTGTTTGTTTGTTTGTTTGTTGTTTGTTTTAAGAAATAAAAGTAACTACATGGATAAATATTTTTTTTAAAAAAAGAACCACATTGAATTCATTGAATTGGCTTCCAGATTAAACACTGCTGGTGGGAATATAAGCTGGTACAGCCACTCTGGAAAACAGTATGGAGTTTCCTCAAAAAGTTAAAAATAGAGCTACCCTACAACCCAGCAATTGTACTACTAGGTATTTACCCAAAGGATATAAACATAGTGATCTGAAGGGGTATCTGCACCCCAATGTTTGTAGCAACAATGTCCACAATAGCCAAAATGTGGAAAGAGCCCAGATTTCCTTCAACAGAAGAATAGATAAAGAAGATGTGCATACACACACACACACTCACACACACACACACACACACACACAATGGAATATTACTCAGCCATCAAAAAAATGAAATCTTGCCATTTGCAACGACCTGGATGGAACTAGAGGTATTATGCTAAGCAAAATAAGTCAATCAGAAAAAGACAATTATTATATGATTTCACTCATATGTGCAAATTAAGAAACAAGACAGAGGATTATAGGGGAAGGGAGTGTAGAATAAAATCAGTTGAAATCAGAGAGGGAAACAAACCATAAGAAACATTTAACTATAGGAAATAAACTGAGGGCTGCTGGAGGGGAGGTGGGTAGATGGGATAATTGGGTGATGGGCATTAAGGAGGGCACTTAATGTAATAATCACTGGGTATTATTGCGTGTAATAAGCACACAACTGATGAATCACTAAACTCTACCTCTGAAACTAATGATACACTGTATGTTAATTACATTTTAATTCTTTAAAAAATCAAACATAGTTGTCATTGTCTTAAAAGGCAAATACAGATCCCATGGCACAACATATATATGTATGTTCCTATATACATATATTCAAGAGAAACTATTAATATTTGTGCTGCAGGAGATTTGTATAAAAATATTTGTCAAGCCCTGATTAGAATAACAAAAAGCTGGAAACAGCCCAAATGCCTGATGACAAGAAAAGAAAAAATAAATTGTGTTATACTAACATAATGGGCTATTGTAGAACTCTGAAAATGAATGAACAATAGCTATATTCAACAATGTGGGTAAATCTTAGCATGACATTGAGGAGGGAAAAACAAGAAGACAACACATAGTAATGCCATGTTTATGAAATTTTTATGAATCACAATTGTGCAGTCATTCACACATACCTATATACATCCTAAAATTCAAATAAAGGGCAAGAAAGTTGTAGGATTCAGTTTGTTTAGGACAGAGAGACACTCGGTAGTTGTAAGTAGGGTCAGTGGGTTATACCACGCTAAATGGTTGCCATTCCCATAAAATCCAGTGCTGCCACACAGCAGCCCTAGAAGTAAGCTACTGGCACTGATGAAGTTTTGAGAACCTGTGTTAGGTTCATAGATAATACTATTTTATATTATCAACATTTAAAAATAAAAAGGGGGCATGCATGGACTAAAACTGAACAAATATCATAATTCAAGGCTTATAATTTAAAGCATGAGGTCCAGTTAAAAACACACACACAGACCAGTTGTTTTTACCAAACCACCATTCCTTCAGTGACTCATGTTCCATCTGGCTGAGTCTATCTCTCCCACCTCATTACTCCTTCCAGTCTCCCGCCTGCTCTAACTCCTGTCACCCCGACCTCCCTAAAGTGACTTCAAAAAGCCTAGCTCTCCTGTCTCAGGCCCTTTGCATAAAGTTTTCTTCACTACCTGCCGTATTCTACCCATGGCACCCAGCAGGCTTACCATGCTCATCCTCGGTGTCTTAGTGTCATTGCTTCCCTCTCAGGGAGACTGTGCCTGACACCCAGGCCAAAACAACTTTTCTTCTGAAAGTCTCTGTCAAAGCATTCTACTCTTTCCTTTCATAGTACATCCACACAATTTGAAATTACAGTTTACTTGTTTGCATGTTTTTCTTCTCTCCTGACTAGACTGTAAGCTCCTCAAGAGTAAGGACCACGTGTGTTTAGATTCACCACTGCAGCCCCACTGCTCAGCACAGGGTCTGACCCACATTCTGATGTGCAGAGACAACAATGAAGGAGTGAAGTGTTTTTGGAAAGTGTTGGATTTTGCTTTAAGACTGCTTAAGGATAACCACTCCAATTTCCCTTTCTGAAATACTTTTATTAGCATGGGGGCTTGACTGTCCCACACACTAGCCTCCTACCTGTGAGTAAAGAGTTGTTCCAAAATGACAGAAGAGAAGGGGAAGTATGGATTTTCTTCCACTCCCTTTTAGAAAACAGTAACTTACCCAAATAGCCTTGATGCACTCAAGGTAGGAGGTTCTCTTCACACAGCTGACAAAAGGACCATTTTCAAGGACGGTTTTCATATTTTCCATGAAACTGGAACACTTACTGGCCTCATGATTTGAGACAGTGCACCATCTCACAGTTTTCTCAGGGGAGACAGCCAGACACAGCCCTAGGAGAGAGGCCAGAGGTCATACTCGTGAGAGAAGCAGAGCACCCTCTGGAGGCTCCTGAAGTCTCCATCCACTTCCTTCTGTCCTCTTCCCACTCCTCCCATTAACATTCCAGAGCACAGATTCCATTGCTTTCTGAGGCTGGGGACAAGAGAAGAAACCCTAATGCCTCCTAGTCACCTGCTAACTAGCCTGTGCTAGCCAGAGCGATGCTGTCTTGACCATCAGCTCTCAACTGGAGACCACAGTAATCTCCTTTTCTCTGTTTTCTCTACCTCCATATCTTACCATCATGGGACTGCCATGGGACATAAGCCTTATCAGTGTGACAGGGTATTTTCAGCCACTTGAAGGTGTTGGCTCCATAAGACAATTTGGGGAAGCTGGCAAGGTAGGAATTACCATCTTAAAGATGATGGAAACTGGGCTCAGAGAGTGATGCTTTTACCCAAGGTCACCCAGTCTGTTAGTAGCAGAGACTGGCCTAGGCCCTGGGCCTAGAGACTGGCCCAGACTTTCATCTCTGCCCAGGGAACAAAAGATGACATTCTGAGTTATTTTCCATCTGCCTGGTCATTAGGTAGGGGTAGATGATTGATGAGATAATGAATTTGCCAGTGATACTCATCTATCATCCTCTGTTCCAGGAATAACTAGAACTCCACATATTCAGTGGCTGTTTCTGTTTCCAGTGACCCCTCCTTCAATTTTCATCAGTCTTTTGGGCTGCCATTTAGGAGAAGCTAAAGTGAGCCGTGTCTGTAGCTATTAAAATCATGTAGTTGCTCTGCTCCCAAAGACCTCTGTCATCTCCACTTTCTGTGGATAACAGCACAGGGCTAACTCAGGGAAGCTAATGAACATCCACAAAGCACAAAGCAGGAAAAGGAAAGGGCATAGTTCTCCAGGACGCATAAGGAGGGGCCACAGGGAGATCACCGCCCCATCCACCCTTTATCCCCTCTCTGCCCATGAGAAGTCACGGGAAGCATCAGGATTCAGTGGCAGACCCTCCCTAACCTGCCCCTCCTGAGGTCTCATGGGCAGGAATTTGTTCTGAGTCCTGCATTTACCTTGCACAGCCTTAAGAGATGCTTTGAGAGTGGGAGGGGACTGGGGGCAAAGGCAAGTAATGCAGGGCCAACTCTCAAGGGTAAACTTTTCCAGGAGAGACAAATAACTAAACCCAAGGTTCCAAAGGTGCAACAAATGCACCAGGAGTGGCAGGCAAAAGTTAAAGGACAAAGGGAGCTAATCTCAGGATGGGCATGGCCCAGACCATCCAGTGACAGGTCCCATAGCACAGATGTGTGCCACAAACTCCCACTCAACTGGGGCCTGGATCCTTGGTCTCATCTACCCTCACCTGACCCTCCCAGGCTAGGAATACTGCCCTTCTCACTGGTGAGGACCCAAGAAGCCAGACTTCAATAAGTTCTGAACCTCCCAGCGGCTCTGCTTCTTGTCAGGACATCTTCAGCGCCAAGGGCACCCATGGGGCATCAGATTTCCAAGGGTGGGGGCGCCCTCAGATCCCAGAGGCCTTAAATGCCAAGTTCAGCAGTTCAGGCTGGACTCAGGAGGCCTCATAGAAGGGATCTGATAAACCATGACCGAAGTGCTCTAGCGGTTATTCTAATACTACAAGACTTACTGGACAATGAGGAAGAGGAAAGCGAGAAAAGGAAGCAAGGAAGCGCGGAGGGCACGGGAAGGCGGCAGAGGCAAGAGCGGGAGCAGCGGCTGCGCACCGGCGGCGCAGAGCTGAACCTAAGGCAATGCTGAACCAGGTGCAGGGATGCGACGGGCAAGAGAGGAGGAAATGCTCTGGCTTCCAGGCTGAGCGCGGAACCTAGGAGCCCGTGTGGCAGAGCGGAGGGTGCAAAGAGCTGCGGGGCTGGCGACTGTGCGCGCCTTGCCCGCGCCCGCCCGCACTCACCCAGGACCGCGCAGGCCAGCAGAGCGCGGACGGCGAGCCTCATCTTCCTGGGCCTGTGGCTAGGAGCCTGGAGCACAGACCTGTGGGCTTCTGCGCCGCCGCCCGGCGTCCCGGGCCCCTTTATCTCCGGCCCAGCTGGCAAGCGGAATCTTTGACCTCCTGTGTTTGCGCAGCCCTCTTGCCCAATCACCCTCATCCACCACCACCACCCCCCTTCATTCCTTCCCCAGGCCGATCACCTCATTTCCTGAGCTCTGGAAAGACCCACGGATGGAATCCAGCACAAAAATGCTGATTGTAAGGGAATTAAAGAAAAATCAACCCTTTGTTAATGCTGCGCGCTCAGTGCCAGGAGCAGGGCTGCTGCGGACAGGGACGGGGAGGAGGGGTTGGAGTGGGTGGCTCTGCTCCTGAATCTCAGGATGCCAGACAGAGCTAGTCCTGCACCAGTCCTGTGTTCATTCCACGGATAAAAGAGGGAAGGAACTACCCCAGATCCAGCCTACACGCTCAGAATGACAGGCAAAGACCTTCCTGGGAGAGGGTGTCAGAGAAGAAAAAAGCTGGCCTCAAATCAAAGATAAATTCAACACCCTTTACTCGTTCCCAGGTGTCCCCAGCAACCCTGTTCCTGGGCTGTCAAAGGCCCTCCCAACTGAGGAACTGCTCTCTCCCCATATGACTGGCTGAACACAGACTCCTGGACTGCAAACCTTCCTTCCCTCCATGCAGCCAGCTGGACACCTTGGCCTAAGGACAGAGTCACAGAGGAGACAAACTCTCTTCCACAAGAAGTTACCCAGGAATGTGATCAAGACTTTGGAGACCCAGAACAAAGTGACACACAGGTTCAAAGCAAGGGAAGGGGACTATGAGAGGATGTGGCTTGGTCTCAATGCTCTGGGTCATCGCTGGCTCCCTCCAGCTAAATGGTTTCCAATTGGCTTTGTGCACCTCCAGGAAATATAGTGAGCTTGTACACTCTAAGTGTGTAGTTTTTATATATCGTGTACGTTTCAACCATGTGAGGAACAGAAATGTATACAGCAGTGCACCAAAGATGAAACATTCTTTTTGTAAATGTTCCTTTGTTTAATCTGCTTTGTATATACCCTCAATATCTCAAGGCAAAATATTACACCTGGGGAAAGAGCAAGTGTTCTGATAGTAGATAAAAATCAATGCTCCAGAAAACAATCAAGATAATTTTAGGGTTCTCTAAAAGTTACCTGATCAGATGATTGTGGTTTTGGGCTCTATCTCCATTAATTTATACCAGGTCTAGAAGATGTCAGTATTGTCATTTTATTTTTGTTCACCTGTGTTTGTGTTATCAGAATCATCTTCTAATTCTAGTTTGTTTTTGTTTTTGTTTTTTGCGGAAAAGTTTTTAAGGCATTTGTGCGTTTAATGAGGTTTGGTGAGTTAAACCCCATCATGTAATCTGTACATCCAGTTTCCTGGCACGTGAAAACCACAAAAGCCAAAAGGAAAGGATACGGCAGAGAGTCACAAGTATCCAGGACCCCCTTTTCCACCCCACCCTTTTTGAGGTGTTCCTCATCTTCCCACAGGATACTTCAGAGGCTCTGCAAGACCTGTGTCTCTCTGGCCTACAGACCAGTGGGAAACAGTGCCAATCCTCATACAAAATAGTAGTGAATGTTCATTTGTTAATCTTTTGCATTAACAATAAATATTCTTATTTATTGACTGGGTGGGTGGCCCAGTCCATTGAACATCTGCTTTCGGCTCTGGTCCTGATTCTGGGGTTCCAGATCAAGCGCCGCATCAGGCTCCCTACTCAGCAAGGAGTCTGCTTCTCCCTCTGCCCCTCATCCCACTCATGTGCTCTCTTTCTCTCTCTCTCAAATAAATAAATAAATAAAATCTTTAAAAAAAGGATAAATATAACTGGAAGTTAGGTTTCTTCTCCCACACTGCAATAGATTGTCTCATATACAAGTGGTTATACACATCCCACTTCAGAGAGCATTGCTATAGTAGGGACTTTGTTTACACTGGAGACATACAAGCCTAGCCAGCCAAACACCTGCCTCACCAATGAGGAAGAGTAGCTGCTGCTGCCCTCCATCTGTCTCTGCCTCTCATGGGCCCTCTTGCTTAAACCAGAATCATGGCAGGAAGGGCACATACCTACTTCCCCCTGCAGCAGACATTAGGCGGTGGTCTGACTTTATGTGGAAGACCTTGTGGTACAGAGATGAAGATGGAGGGAGAAAGTCAGGGGGACAGGCTGGCTGGGAGGAGACTCCACTCAACTAATGACTCCTTAGGCCATCCAGTGAGCTTTCAGGATCTACCCACAAGGAGAAAGGAGAGTTGTACAATGTTGAATAATCCACAAACTCAGGGAAGCTCTGTGGAGGGTATGGAAGGCAAATGGACCATGATTCTTGCCCCCAGGCCCCTACTGCTCTTACTCTCATACCAGAGGGGTTAGTGAGCCTTTCCTGAGGCAACTCTTCCAGGGACAGGCCCACAGCCAAGCCTTGAGCACCTCAGAGGGAGCACCTTCTGGCCAGTGTGCTAGAATCCCCATTTTAAAGATAAGAGAAGGAAACTGAGGCCCTGAGGGGTTAATAACTTGTCCAAAATCAACTGGTGAGTCAGATGCAAAATCAAGCAGTCTGGTTCCAGAGTGCATGTACTCATCCGCCAGGGACACGGTCCCTCCCAGGAAATAAGGCTCATCTGGGCTCACACTGAGAGGGACAGATAGGGCACTCTGAGCCCTGCCATTCCTTCACAGACACACAACTCCACATTTCAGTTTACAGAGGGGCTTGTCCCTTTGGGAGTTGGCTAAGTACCACTCTGCAGAACCTCAGGCATGTACCAGTTTATTATGCTCACATGGAGGGAAAGTATCACATTTCCAGTTCTTCCAGGTGCCAGGCACTGTTCTGGGGCAAGATCTCTGTGATCTTGACCAACTACCTTGAGAGATGAGATCAGTTCTCCATTTTTCAAATATGAACACCACACTAAAAGGACAGGTCTCCTTCACATAGCTCTGGGACCTGAACTCAAATCTCTGAAATCCCAGCCTTCTCTAGATCACAGCTACCCTCTGGATATTCATCTTCTCTTTATCCAGAAAAGGAAGGGAGCAATGAAGGGAAGAAGGGAAGGAAGGAGATAAGGGGGGGTGGGGATGAAGAGAGCTTCCAGTTATAGACCAAACCAAGTCATGACACAAATCTTCCACCATAAACTAATAAAACTTTTAAATTTCAGTGGGATTTGCTCTCTTATAGAAAGAGCTGAACTTGTGTGTACGTGCCGGGGGGGAGGGGGGGTAGGATTGCTGACCTAAAGGGATGGGCAGGAATGCATTGGCTCTCTGAACCAATATTTGTTGTTTCCAAATATTGCCTCATTTACAAAGAAGCAGAGCAAACAAAGAACTTCTGTCTGGTTGAAACAGTCCCTCTTCCCCTTCCCCCCCTCCTTGCTTTCTTCCCAACACCAAGGCTTCTCCTCTAAAAGACCTGAGTCTGGGTCTTTGGGAAGGTGGGATCCAGTAGCCTGAGAACGATGCTCATAGACAGACAATCCCTCAGAACTACTGCTCAGAAAAGAGTGTGGTGTGAGAGGTGAGAACCAAAGGAACTGTCCTTTTAGGAAAATGTCAGGCCACTTGAAATGCCACACACATACCCCAACTCTATCTCACTTATACCCCTCAGAAGTCCCTGGACAAGGGAAGATTCTCTGGCTTTCCATTCTTTTCCCAGAGGAGTCCATAAAAATATTCTTTTTGCGAATAGTCCAGGGCCAGACAGCATCACCAATGAATTCTACCAAACATTTAAGAAGAATTATAACAATCTTACATGTACTCTTTCGGGAATAGAAAAAGAAGAAGCACTCCCTAACTGATTTTTGAGGCCGATAAGTATAGTTTGAAAGCAAAAACCATCAAGGACATCATGACAAAGATAAAAAAAAATACCTTTTATGAACACAGATGCAAAGATCCTAAGCAAAATATTAGCAAATTGAACACAGCAATATCTAAAAAAGGATACTAAATCATTAGCAGGTTGGATTTATTCCAGGAATGCAAGTTATATTTTGAAAAATCAACCAGTGTAATTGATCACATTAACAGAATAAAGGAGAAAAATTATATGACCATATCAGTCAGTACAGGAACAGCATTTTTTAAAAGATTTTATTTATTCATTCATGAGAGACAGAGAGAGAGAGAGGCAGAGACATAGGCAGAGGGAGAAGCAGGCTCCATGCAGGGATTCTGATGTGGGACTCAATCCCAGGACTCCAGGATCAAGCCCTGGGCCGAAGGCAGGCGCTAAACCACTGAGCTACCCAGGGATCCCAAGGTACAGTATTTGGTAAAATTCAGCAACCATTCTTTTTTGTAAAGGTTTCATTTATTTATTTACAGAGAGAGAGAGAGAGAGTACACGAGCAGAGGGGTAGGAGAAGCAGGCTCCCCACTGAGCATGGAGCCTGATGCTGGACTAGATCCCAGAACCCCAGGATCATGACATGGCCTTAGCCAAAGGCAGATGCTTAACTGACAGTCACCCAGGTGTCCTGCAACCATTATTTTTAAAAGCTCTTAGCAAAGTTATCCTAGGAAACATGTTTAATCCCATTGTATGTGTTTTAATAATAATAAATACATAAAATAAATGTTATATATTATATGAAATCATCATACTCAGTGGTGGGATGGTGAATGAAAGCTTTCCCTTTGAGATCCAGAAAAAGGCCTACTATTATCATTTCTATTCAACATTTTACTTGTGGACCTTGCCAGTCTAGTCAACTACAAAAAATATATAATAGGTAAAACAATTGAAAAGGAAAAAATAAAACTTTCATTTTCTTCTCAGGTTATTGCATTAGAAGGAGCACAAAAGCAATTTGTCTCATCATCAATTCTATTAAGTTTGCTTGGTTAAGGTGGTGTCTGACAGGTTTCTATACTGTAAATTTCCCTTTTAATTAATGAGTAGTTTGTGGGAAGATATGTTGAGACTATTTAATATTTTATTCTTCATTAGACATATACCGCCTAGTTTTGGCATCCATTGATGTTTCTTGTGTAGATCAGTTATTACTATACTGATTGCCAAATAGTGATTTTCTGATTATATCATTCTTCGTACATTTATGAATTGGCATTCTAAAATAAATAAGTGCTTCCTGTTCTCCATTTATTTATTTATTTCATTTTATTTTTATCAGCATGGATTCAAGGGTTTCCTCTTTCTCAGTGAGTTATAATCCTTTGCTATAATTTTTTTCAATTTTTTATTGTGGTAAAATACACATTACCTAAAATTTATCATATTAACCATTTTTAAATGTATGATTCATGCATATTGTTGTGACTATGACTATCCATTTCCAGAACTTCTTTTACCTTGCAAAACTGAAACTCTATGCCTAGTAAAAAAATTCCTCATTTTCCTCTATCCCTAACCCCAGGTTAGGGGGTTATTTTCTGTCCTGTGATTTTGACCACTCTAAATACTTGATTTGAGTGGAATCACACAATATTTGTCTTTGTGATTGACTTACTTTGTTTGCTGTAATGTCAGCATTTCATACATGTTATAGCATATGTCAATAATTTCCCTCTTTTTTAAGGCTGAATAATATTGTGTTCTATATATTTACCATATTTATTTATCTATTCATCTATCAGTGAACACTTGGGTTGCTTCCACATTTTAGCAATTGCAAATAATACATCTATAAACATAAGTGTATGAATATTACTTCAAGACCTTGCTTTCTTATACTCAGAAGTGGAATTTCTGGATCATGTGGTAATTCTTTTTTTTAAGTTTTTATTTAAATTCCAGTTAGTTAACATACAGTGTAATATTCATTTCAGGCGTACAATATAATGATTCAACACTTCCCTACAGCACCTGGTGCTCATCACAACAAATGCACTCTTTAATCTCCATCACCTATTTCACTCATCCTCCCACCCACTTCCATTCTGCTAATCATCAGTTTGTTTTCTATAGGTAAGAGTCTGTTTCTTGCTTTGCCTCTCCCTCTCCTTCTTTTCCCCTTTGCTCATTTGTTTTGTTCTTAAATTCCACATAGGAGTATGATCATATGGTATTTGTCTTTCCCTGACAGATTTATTTCACTTGGCATTATACTCTCTAGCTCCAACCATGGTGGCAAGATTCTAAAAAAGAATGAACTGGCAAGATTTCATTCTTTTTTATGGTTGAATAATGTTCCATTGTATATATACACCACACCTTCTTTGTCCATTGGTCAGTCAAGGGACACATGGGCCGTTTCCATGCTTTGGCTATTGCAGATAATGCTGCTATTAACATCAGGGTGCTGTATCCCTTTGAATTAGTATTTTCGTATTCTTTGAGTCAATACTTAGTAGTGTAACTGTTGGATCATAAGTTAGTTCTATTTTTAACTTCTTGAGGAAACTCCATACTGTATTCCACAATGGCTTCATTAGTTTGCATTCCTATCAACAGTGCAAGAGGATTCCCCTTCCTTCACATCCTTGCCAACACCTGTTGTTTCTTGTTTTTATTTTAGCCTTTCTGATAGGTGTGAGGTGATATCTCATTGCAGTTTTGATTTGTATTTCCCTGGTTATGAGTGATGTTGAGCATCTTTTCATGTGTCTGTTGGCCATCTGGATGCCTTCTTTGGAAAAAATGTCTATTCATGTCTTCTACCCATTTTTTAACTGGATTGTTTGTTTTTTGGGTTTGAGTTTTATAAGTTCTTTATGTATTTTGGATACTAACTTTTTATCAAATATGTCACTTGCAAATAATTTATCCCATTCTGTAAGTTGCCTTTTAGTTTTGCTGATTGTTTCCTTCACTGTGCAGAAGCTTTTTATTTTTATGTAGTCTCAATAGTTAATTTTTGCTTTTGTTTCCCTTATCTCAGAAGACGGATCTAGAAAGAGGTTGCTATGGCTGATGTCAGTTACTGCCTGTGGATTTTATGGTTTCAGGCCTCACATTTAGTTAATCCATTTGGAATTTTTGTGTGTGTATATTGTGTAAGAAGTTGATCCAGTTTCATTCTTTTGCATGTTGCTGTCCAGTTTTCCCAACACCATTGATGATATGGTAATTCTATGTTTAATTTTTTGAAGAATCTTCATACTGTTTTCTACAATAGCTGTACCATTTTACATACCCACTAGTGGTGCACAGGGTTCTAATTTCTCCATATCCTCGTCAACATTTACTACCTTCTGGGTATTTTTTTTTTTTAACGGTAGCCATCCCAGTGGTATGAGATAGTATCTCCTTATAGATTTGATTTCCATTTCCCTAATGATTAGTGATGTTGGGCATCTTTTCATGTGCCTATGGCCATTTGTATAATTTCTTTTCAGGAGAGTCTCTTCAAGTTTTTTGCCAGCTTTTTAATTGGTTATTTGTTTTTCTGTTGAATTTTAGGAGTTCTCTATATATTCTGGATGCTAATCCCTTATCAGTTACCTAATACGCAAATATGTTTTTGCATTCTGTGGGTTGCCTTTCACTCTGCTCATAGTGTCTTTTGTTGCACAAAAGTTTTAATTCTCATTAAGTTCAATTTGTCTACTTTTGCTTTTATTGCCTGTGTCTTGATGTCATATCCAAGAAATCATTGCCAAATCCAATACTATAAGGCTTGTGCCCTATGTTTTCTTCTAAGAGGTTTTTTTTTTTTTCTTTTTTTGAACTTTTAAGTCTCAAGTTTAGGTCTTTAAATGATTTTCAGTCAATTCTTGTATATGATATTGAGACTCCAACTTCATTCTTTTATTTTGTTATGTCCAGTTTTCCCAGCCCAGTTTGTTGAAAAGACTTGTCTTTTTAACCCATTGAATGTCCTTAGCCTCCTTGTGGAGAATAATTTAACCATATATGCAAGTATTTATTTCCGGGTTCTCTATTCTATTCCTTCAGTCTATATGTCTGTCTTCCTAGCACCATACTCTTGATACCTGTAACATATGGCAAGTCTTGAAACCAGGAAGTATGAGTCCTCCAGCTTTGTTCTGTCAAGACATTGTAGCTATTCAGGATCACTTGAGATTCCGGATGAATTTTTGGACTTTTTGCTTATGAAAAAAAGAAAACTTGTTGGGATTTTGATAGCATTCAACCTGTAGGCTGTTTGGAGTAGTATCACAACAGTATTAAGTCTTCTATTCCATAAACACGGGATATCATAGCATTTATTTGTGTCTTCTTTAATTTCTTTCAGCAATATTTTGTAGTTTTCATTGCACAAGTATTTCACCTCTTTGATTAAGATAATTTCTAAACATCTTTGTGATACTATCATGAATAGAATTGTTTTTCTTAAATTCCTTTTCGGACTGTTTATTGTTAGTATATAGAAGAGCAACTGATTTTTGTTTGTTGATTTTGTATCCTATTACTTTGCTAAATTTGTTAATGAGTTCTAACAAAAAATTTGAGGGAGAATCATTAGAGTTTTCTACATATAAGATCATACCATCTGCCAACAGAGATAATTTTACTTGTTCCAGTTTGGATGCCTTTACTTTTATTTCTTGCCTAATTGCTCTGGATGGAACTTCCAATACTGTGTTGAACAGAAGAGGTAAAAGTGAACTTCCTTGCCTTGTTCCTGATCATGAAGGAAAAGCTTTCAGTCTTTCACTGTTGAATATGACTTCTGCTTTGGGTTCTTCATATATGGCTTTTACTATGTTGAGGTAGTTCCCTTCCACTCCTAGTTTGTTGAGTGATTTTTTTTTGTCATGAAAGACAGTTGGATTTTGCCAAAAGCCTTTTCTGCATCAATTTAGATGATCATGTGCAGTTTTTCCTCCATTCTGTTAATTTGGTGTATTACATTAATTGGTTTTCATATATAGAGAATCATCTTTGCATTCCTGAAATAAATACCACTTGGTCATGGTGTATAATTCTTTTAATATGTTGCTAATTCAGTTCGTCAGTATTTTGTTCAGGATTTCTGAATCAAAGTTCATAGGGATATTGATTTATAGTTTTCTTTTCCTGCAGTTTCTTTTCCCAGCTTTTCTATTCTATACTCTATTTCATTCATTTCTACTTTAGTATTTCCTTCCTTTTACCAGCTGAGTTTAGTTTGTTATTCTTTTTTTTTTTTTAGTTCCTTAAGTTGTGAAACGAGGCTGTTGATTTGAGACCTTTCATCTTTTTAAATGTTTTTTTATAGCTATATATTCCCCCCTTAGGACTGCTTATAAGTTGTGTTATGTTTTCATTTAATTTATATCTAAGTATTTTCCAATTTCACTTGTTATCTTTTTCTTTGATCCATTGGTTGCTTAACAATGGATTGTCTAACTTCCACAAATTTGTGAATTTTCCGTTTTCCTTTTGCTATTGGTTTCTGACTTCATCCTACTATTATCAGAGAAGAATCTTGGTATTGTATCTATCTTTTAAAATCTACTGAGACCCAATGTGTGGCTTAACATATGGACTGTCCTGGAAAATGTCCAATGTGCACTTGAGAAAAATTTGTATTCTGTTGTTATTGGGTAGAGTGTCTATTTCTGGAGTGCCTGGGGGGATGACTCTGGATTTCAGCTCAAATCATAATCTTGGGGTCTTGGGATTGAGCCCTGCATCAGGCTCCATGCTCAGTAGGGAGTCTGCTTGAGAAGTCTGTCTCCCTCTCTCTCTGCCCCTCCCTCCACTCTCTCTCTCTCAAATAAATAGATAAACTTTTAAAAATTTTTTAATTAAATAAAATTTTTAAAAGGAGCTATTTCTCCTTTCAATCCTATCAATTTTTACTTCATATATTCTGATGGTCTGTTATTAGCTTTATAATTATTGTATATTCTTGATGTATTGAACTTTTTATTAATATATAATGTCCTTCTTTGCCTCCTATAAACTCTTTTGGTTTAAACTCTATTTTATCTGATATTATTATAGCTAATGCTGCTCTCTTTTAGAATATCTTCTCTATACTTCACTTTTTAATCTGTTTGTGTCTTTAGATCAAAGTAAGTCTCTTGTCCTGTATATAGTTAGATAGTATGCTTTTTTTTTTCCATTATGCTAAGTTCTGTTTTTTTTTAAAGGACTTTATGTATCTTCTTCTTTTTTAATTTTTTTAATTTTATTTATGATAGTCATACAGAGAGAGAGAGGCAGAGACATAGGCAGAGGGAGAAGCAGGCTCCATGCACTGGGAGCCTGATGTGGGATTCGATCCTGGGTCTCCAGGATCGCGCCCTGGGCCAAAGGCAGGCGCCAAACGGCTGTGCCACCCAGGGATCCCTAAGTTCTGTTTTTTTTACTGAAGTTTAATTCATTTACATTTAAAGTAGCTACCTCATAAGGAGGGACTTACTTCTGTTAACATATTATTTGTTTTCTATATGCCTTATAGCTTTTTTGTTTCTCATTTCCTGCATTAACATCTTCATTTCTGTGTAGGTGATTTTTTTTTTTTTTTTTAGTGAAACATTTCGATTCCCTTCTCATTTCCTTTTGGATATATTCTATAGCTATTTTCCTTGTAGTTGCCATGGAGATTACATTTAACATCCTAGAGTTATAACACTCATTTGAATTTATATAATCTTGACTTCAATAACATAAAAAACCCTGCTTTTTCATAGCTTCATTGCCCACTGCTTTCAGTTGTTGATGTCATAAAATTACATCTTTATACATCATGTGTCTAAAAACGAATGGGGGCTCCTGGGTGGCTCAGTTGGATAAGCAGTTGGCTCTTGATTTCAGCTCAGGTCAAGATCTCAGAGTCCTGGGATTGAGTTTGCACTAGGCTCTGGACCCAGTGGGGAGTCTGCTTGAGGATTCTCTCTTTCCTTCTGCCCCTCCCCCCAGTTGTGCATATCTACTCACTCTCTCTCTTTCTCTCTTTCCAAATAAATAAAATAAATAAGTGGATCTTTAAAATAAATTAATAAAATAAAATAAAAACAAATGAATAATTGGTTTAATGCATTAGTTTCATATATATATAAAACAAAATGTAAAGTTACATTGTTATAATACTAGCTTTTACAAGAGCCCATTTATTTTCCTTTACTGTGATCTTTGTTTCTGCATAAAATTTCACATTATCATCTAGTGTCGTTTGTTCTCAATCTGCAGGACTCCTTTTAGCATTTCTTGTATGTCTAGTAATAACAGACTTCCCCAGCTTTTATTCATCTGGGAACATCTTAATTTTTCCCTCATTTTTGAAGAACAATTTTGCTTTGGATACGGGATTCTTGGTTGACAGGGTTTTTTTTTCTTTTAGCACTTTAAATATATTAGCCCACTACTTTCTGGCTTCCAAAGTTTAAGGATGAATATGCTATTAATCTTATCAAAGATCTCTTATATGTGATAAAACACTTCTCTCTTGCTATGTTCAAGATTCTCTTTTTATCTTTGGCTTTTAACAGTTTGGTTATTAAAAAATAAAAAATAAAATAAAAAAACAGTTTGGTTATTATATGTCTTCGTATGAGTCCCTACTTGGTGTTCATTTAGCTTCTTGGATATTTATATTTACGTATTTCATCAAATCTGGGACGTTTTTTGGCCATTTACTTCTTCAAATACTTTCTCTACTCCTTTCTCCTTTCTTTCTGTGACTCCCACAATGTATATAATGTACTGCATTTGATGTCCCACAGGCCCCTTAGGCTCTGTTCACTTTTCTTCCATCCTTTTTCTTTCCATTCCACACTATAACTTCAATTATACCATCTTTGAATTCACTGATTCTTTCTTTTGCCTACTCAAACATACCTTTGAATCTCTCAGTGAATTTTTACTTCAATCATTGTACATTTTTTAGCTTCAGAATTTCTTTTTGGTTTCTTTTTAAGTTTTTTTATTAATATTTCAATTTTGTTTATAAATTGTTTTCTTCACTTTCTCCACTTCTTTTAGTTCTTTGAACATTTTTAGGACAGTTGTTTTGAAGTTTTTGTCTACTAGATCCATCATTAGGTCCTTTTCAAGGACAATTTCTGTTGGTTTATTTTTTTTCCATTGAATAAGCTATACTTTACTGTTTCATGATATGCCTGTGATTTTCTGTTGAAAACTAGACATTTGAATCTAATAACATAGTAACTCTGGAAACAAAATCCCCCTTCTTCCCCAATGTTCCCAGGTTTGTTTTGTTTTTGTTTTTGTTTTTGTTTTTTATTGCTGTAGGCTGTTTCTGTACCAAGGATCAGAAAACTTAAGGTCCTTTTCGATCTTATTCCTTTCCCTGAATTTTCGCGGTAACTTTCTAATTTCTCTGGAACATATCATTGCTTTTGAATGCCCTAATCTTAAGTGTATGGCTCTCAAAAGGGAGAAAAAGAGAAATATGAAAGGGGAAAAAGGTGCTAGTCCTTCAAATTCTCTGGAAGTCACTTGGAGGAAGAAACACTTGCAACAATGAGGGGAGGTGCAATAAAAAAGGCTTCCGTCCTCTGTAACTGCACCTCCATGTTTAGAAGCAACAATCAGTGACCATAACATAGATACTTGATGTTTGCATGACAGGATGCTTTTTGCCCACCCAGGCCCCACAGCTGGGTGCAAGGTTCTCCTGAACTATGTGCAAAGCTGCCTGACTCAGAGTGGGAAGAAGGGGATGGGTAGCCAAAGTAAGAACTGAAATTAATTTTCAGTTTATCTTCCTTGCAAGACTTTCCCTAGTTGTTGAAAACCTTCAATAGCTTCCATAATTCCAGAGTAGCTACATCAAACAGATCTTACCAGTGTAATTGTTGTCTGGGTGGGGAGATAGATTCCTGGTGCTTCCTACTCTGTCATCTTCCCAGAATATTACTCCTCATTTATTTTGATGTTCAAATTTTTGCAAATTTGGCCACTGGGTGGCCCTTCAAGCTTGTTCTGGTGTATATTTCACAAGCCCCAATATTTTTTAAGCACTTCACTTTCTGACAGAATAAGACAGGCCTCTCTTATAGTTTCTGTACCAGCTCTGGAATATCTGTTTCCGGAATCTCATTTCTCTACAAAACTTTATCCTTTTAGTATAGAGTGGTATTTAGGAACCAAAATCTGGGTGCCACAAATGGTAACTGCTTTGGAAAGAAATTAATACTAGGATCTTTCAACAAATAGAGCTAGGAATACACACACACACACACACACCATAACATACATCTCCATCTATTTCCCTCTTTCCCTCTCCAACCATGAGTTCATTACTGATTCCTCTAATTCCAACTGAACACCACAGCAAATCTTCTAATTTTCTTCTCCATGTTTGCAACTTCCTTCTCTGAGAGAGAAACCTAGATCCCAATAGTCTCAATATTTTTTTAGCTCTTTGCTAACACTTCCTCCATACATAATCAATCTACTGATCTCCAGCTGCCTCTTTGCCCCAGTCTCTCAGGCTCCACTGCCCCTAGCCATCTCAAGGACAGGAAAGGGTAGAGAACAGATACTTATTTTTTAACTGAAGAAAAGAACAAAAAAAAAAAAAAGAAGAAGAAGGAAAGAGAGAAAGGTAAGAAAAAGGAAGAGTAAAAGGGGAGCCTTTTTATCTGTCTCCACAGTCACATACTTTGAAGGGCACATAGCAGGATGTTGTGCAGACTGAGGAATAATTGAGCAGAGATGGTCAGCATTGTTCATTGTTACAAAGTTCTGGGCTTCTTTTCCTCAACTCAGTCATTCTTCTATAATATACTGGGAAAGACTGCAGACTATCTTCATTTCAAAATCTAGAAATATCCATTCTGCAAGCAAAAGAACTTCCTAAGAAAACCCTTTCCTTTTCAGTATAATGTTCAACTTAACCCAGCTGTACCTGACCTCTAGGCCAACAGGTGCAGAGGCCACTGACCCTGGAGCTAAGTAGACTCTGGTAACTGTCATGTGTAAAGGAACAAAAGTCCCTGGTCAAAGGTAGGCATTCAGGGAAAGCTGGTCTTCTCTAGCATGCCATTTGCAGGACACCTGGTCAGGCTTGGCAAAGATAGGAATAGGATTAGAGGTCAGGGCCAGGGGCATAGTTTAGAGCTCCATGGCAGGGCTGGTTTCAGGCAAAATTGTGAAACAGGTAATATGTTACAGAAGCTGCTTCAGTTCTCACTCCAGGGCCCCTCTGACAATTGACTTCTCCTTGACCATAAAGTGGGTTACTAGGGAGGAGGAAGAAAGGGTGGCGGTGAATTTTGAGAGCATGGTATAAAGTGGGGCAGGACACCAGAATGTCAAGGAGTCTGGATTTTAAAATAAGGGAAGGATCTCAGGTATAGGAATCTGTTCCCAGAAGTAGAGTTTATTCCCAGATTTGTATTTGGAGATCATCTACCCATACAAAGCAGGAATGTAGTGATGATAAAAGTATCATTAGATAATTATAAAAGTAAGTATGAGAAATGATCGCAACTGCAAAGATTAGGACAAGAAAAGAACATGGCTCTGGTTCTCCCTGACTGGGAACATGACTAAAGCTAGTGTGCTTTGGACATTTACTTCTATAGAATAAGACTTTCAGTTATTTAGTGAATTAAGCAGGTTACTTAACTCTCGGTGTCTGTTTCCCATCTAGAAAGTGGGAATAATAATACCTACTTCATAGGCTTGTTATGAGAACTAAATTAGCAATTAAAGTAAATCACCGAGTATAGTACCCAGCACATTATTCTCCTTCTTATTTTTATTTGTATCATGACCAATATCTTTCCCCCTTTAAGTCCTGTGTACACAGCACTGTGAGCCTAGCCCCTCAGGTCACATCACATCAGGAAATCCTACAAGCATGCTGACCTCTATATCCTAGACAATGTAGCATAGGCAATACCCCAGGCAGAGCCTGGCAGCATTATTTTGTCTGTATACCAGTTACCTGTATGCTCCTTCTTATTCACCTGTCCATTCTTGAGGGCCGGTACTAAGTATTAACATGCACAGTCTGTGGAATAAAATGGGTATGAAATTGGGGCCAGAGATCCCTGGGTTTAAATCATAAACCACTTAAAAGCTACATGATATTGAACAAGTTTTTTCCAGTTTTACTACTGGACTCTGTTTTCTCATTAGCAATAAGAATACGAATACGGGGATCCCTGGGTGGCGCAGCGGTTTGGCACCTGCCTTTGGCCCAGGGCGCGATCCTGGAGACCCGGGATCGAATCCCACATCGGGCTCCCGGTGCATGGAGCCTGCTTCTCCCTCTGCCTGTGTCTCTGCCTCTCTCTCTCTCTGTGACTATCATAAATAAATAAAAATTTTAAAAAAAAGAATACGAATACGTATCTTCCAGGGCCATTTTGAAGATTACTCCCAGTGCTATTAAAGTGCTGGCCCTGCCAGCAGATGGTAATGATTATCATTATTATTAAATAGCTAGTGTGGACTAAATACTACCAACATGTTCAGTGACTTAATGAAGTGACCCCACATAATTTCTTAATGGCTTTGTCTATTGTTGATGGACCCTTCAGCAAAACATACTCTGCAAGACCATTTAGTACAATGACCTCGTTTTATGGAGAGAAAAACTGAGGCCCAACTAGAAGGCATAACTGGTAAGGTGTCCAGCAGCGCAGGCAAAGCTAGAACCTACTTTGGACTCAACATCCTGAGCTATCTTCATCATCCTGTAACTCACTGTACTAGAGGGTCATTCATACTTTCTCCCAGGATTATTTAGGTATTTCATTTCCCATTGCTTTTTCATCAGGAGAAGCCCAGTCCTGAGATGTTCAGGTGGGCCCATGAAACGTGACTAGTTAAGCAGAGCAGAGTCTAGTACTTGTGGGGCAAAACAAACAGATCACTGGTCCCTCTACTGCCCCACAGCAAACGCCTCTGTTTGATGTCCTACTCTCCATGGGAAGAGAAGAGCAAAGTTTACCTATTTCTCAGCTGTTCCAAAGTAAACCTCTGGCCTATACAGATCTATATAAAATTGGTATCAACTGTTGGATTCTACAGTTGAATGATTTTACTTTTTTTAATTGTTCTAAACATTCCTACAGATAGGCCTTATACATAAATATGTACAGCTTGTCTATATGTGTAATTTAGTAAGACTTCTTAGCACCATAGGGTTGCATCTGCCTGAAAACAGATTAAATAGCTACTAACCTCACTCCTTCACCTCAGAGGAAAGTGGTATGAGGTCACAGAAAAATCACTGAACTGAAGCTATGAATACACAAAAATTGTAGGTCAAGTAGTGTGTGTGTGTGTGTGTGTGTGTGTGTGTTACTAAGGTTAGAGTCCCAGGATCTTATTATATCTGAAACAAGTCCAATGGTATCCTAAATATGTTGAAATGTGAAACACTAATTATCTGCTCTGGTCATCTTTCCAAGTTCTTAAAATTCAAAGAAAAGTAGGTAGGGTACTTGATAACTCTTACCTGGTGTCAGATCTCTGTTGGTCCAGGATCTTTGAGCTCCTTCCTCAAGGTTATACCACCAAAGACTGCAGGTTTGGCTCTCCTGGTGGGGAAAACTGGCAGCAGAAATCTAAGCCCCTCGGAGCCAACAGTCTCTGAGGTTTTGGTCAAGAGACCTTGAGAACTTTGTAGGAAATGAAATGCTAGGAGCCTTCTGGAAGCACCAACATAAAAGATAAACATGCAGGTGGCTTCCTGGGGGCAGCCTGGAGGGAGATGACCTAGGAGTAGATGTGAAAATACCTTTCCTAAGAAGGACCAAAGTGTCTGGAACAATCTGGAGCTAAAAGTGGAATCAAAATCGCACAGAAAAGGGACAATAAGGATGAAGAAACAAACAAGGTCTAGACCAAAGTAGACAAGAGAATAAAACCAAGAAGCCCTAGAAAGCAAGTTACTATGTTTTTAAATCATGCAAAAAATGACAGAAGAAGGAGCTCTATGAAGTAAGAAACACTTTTCTAAAAACAGCCTTATTATAAAAGTTCAGGGAAACAAATTTAACCTAAGTTGAACAACAGAAAGTACCACGGTCAAATATCATATTGTTAGTACACAAAAATAAAAAATAATATGTCTACAGACAATGAGACTTTGCCAGAAAGATTTGCCCACTAAATACCCAAAACCTGCAATCTGCACAAAGGTATGAAGAGAGCTGGAAACAATAAAGATTTGGGTAGATACTAAAGATTTCTTTTTATCACTTAAAAATGTCACTAAAAGATAATTGATGCTTGATGTAAAAATAATAAAAGTTATTGCAAGTTTCTAATGTATGTGGAAGTAAAATATGTGATAGTAAGAATACAGAAATTAAAGAGAATAATCAGGGATCCCTGGGTGGCGCAGCGGTTTAGCACCTGCCTTTGGCCCAGGGCGCGATCCCGGAGACCCGGATCGAATCCCGCGTCTGGCTCCTGGTGCATGGAGCCTGCTTCTCCCTCTGCCTGTGTCTCTGCCTCTCTCTCTGTGTGTGACTATCATAAATAAATAAAATTTTAAAAAATTTTTTAAAAATAAAATAAAGAGGATAATCAGTGGGGTAGTGCAGTCAGCTTGTGCTAGCTTGCAAAAACTGATTGCATATATCTCTTCTAAATGCTGTATTCGGGATCCCTGGAGGGCTCAGCGGTTTGACACCTGCCTTCGGCCCAGGATGTGATCCTGGAGTCCCAGGATCGAGTCCCCGCGTCGGGCTCCTTGCATGGAGTCTGCTTCTGCCACTGCCTGTGTCTCTGACTCTCTCTCTCTCTGTGTCTCTCATGAATAAATAAATAAAATCTTAAAAAAAAAAACCGTTGTATTAATTGACAACACTTTGGTAGCTTGAAATCATCCATGGTAAAAGTACTTACTTCAGGAAATTGGCAAGTGATACAAATCAGGGCCTTTTCTTTTTACCTTGAAGACCTTGTTGTTGAAAGTTTATACAGAAATCACTGACAAAAGAGGAACTATAATATTACAGGATCTTACATTATACACGAAGTGATATGACATTAAATTTATTTTTATTGATGTGTAATTAACATACAGTATTATATTAGGTGTATAATATAATCATTAAACAATTCTATACATGACTCAGTGCTCATCAGGATAAGTGTACTCTTAATCTCCTTGATCTATTTCACCCCTTCCCCCACCCAGATCCCCTCTGGCAACTATTAGTTTGTTTTCTGTATTTAAGAGTCTGGTTTTTTGTCTCTTTTTTTCTTTGTTCATTCATTCTTTTTCTTAAATTCCATATATGAGTTAAATCATATGGTGTTTGTCTTTCTCTGACTTATTTCTCTTAGCATTATACCCTCTAGGTTCAACCATGTTGTTGCAAATGGCAACATCTAATTCTTTTTTAGGGCTGAGTAATATTCCATTATACACATACAAACACCATGCTTTCTTTATCCATTCATCTATTGATTAACACTTGGGTTGCTTCTGTATCTTGACTATTTCAAATAATGCTGCAATAAACATAGGGTTGCATGTATCCTTTCAAATTATCATTTTCATTTTCTTTGGGTAAGTACCCAATAATAGAATTACTAGATCATATGGTAATTCTATTTTTAATTTTTTGAGGAACCTACATTGTTTTCCACAGTGACTGTAACAATTTGCATTCCCACCAACAGTACATAAAGATTCCCTTTTCTCCACATCCTTGCCAACATTTGTTATTTCTTGACTTTTTAATTTTAGCCATTCTGACAGGTATAAAGTGATATCTCACTGTTGTTTTGATTCACATTTCCCTGATGATTAGTGATATTGAACATCTTTTTAAAGACATTAAAAATAAAAGAAAAATAGCTAAAAGCCGATAGAGAAGATAAAAAGTAATATTTTAAAAATGTAAGCCAATAAAAGGCAGAAAAGAGGAAGCAAGAAATAAAGAACACAGGAGACAGAAAACAAATATTAATAATTACGTTATATATAAATGAACTAAACACATCCTTTACAAGGGTAGAGATTGGGGTACCTGGGTGGCTTAGATGGATAAGTGTCTGTCTTCAGCTTAGGTCATGGTCTCAGGATCCTGAGATTGAGCCCTGCTTTGGGTTCCCTACTCAGTGGGGAACCTGCTTCTTCCTCTTCTTCTGTCCCTGCCCCCTGCTCATGCTCTGTCTCTCACTCTCTCTCAATAAATAAAACCTTTTTTAAAAGTTAAAAAACAAAAAATAAATAAAAGGGTAGAGATTGTCATACTGAATGAAAAAATAAAGACCCAACCACGTGCTCTTTATAAGAAGCTCTCCTGGGATCCCTGGGTGGCGCAGCGGTTTGGCGCCTGCCTTTGGCCCAGGGCGCGATCCTGGAGACCCGGGATCGAATCCCACGTCGGGCTCCCGGTGCATGGAGCCTGCTTCTCCCTCTGCCTGTGTCTCTGCCTCTCTCTCTCTCTCCCTGTGTGACTATCATAAATAAATAAAAATTTAAAAAAAATAAGAAGCTCTCCTTAATATAAACAGATGGATTAAAGTAAAAGATTGGAAAACAGGGATCCCTGGGTGGCGCAGCGGTTTGGCGCCTGCCTTTGGCCCAGGGCGTGATCCTGGAGACCCGGGATCGAATCCCACGTCGGGCTCCCGGTGCATGGAGCCTGCTTCTCCCTCTGCCTGTGTCTCTGCCTCTCTCTCTCTCTGTATGACTATCATAAATAAACAAAAATAAATTTAAAAAAAAAAAAAAAAAAAAAAAAGATTGGAAAACAATATTCCCAAGCACATACCAGTCAAAAGAAAGATAGAGTGGTCAATTAATATCCAATGAATTAGACTTAAGAAGTACTACCAGGGACAATAGGGACTTTTCATAATGACGAAGCAGTCAATTCATTAAGAAAGCCTAACATCCTAAATGTGTATGTACCTAACAGAACAAAATAATATAAAGCAAAATCTGACTGAACTAGAAGGAGAAATGAGCAAATCCATACTTACAGTTGAGTATCTCAATCCTCTTCTGTTGGAAATTAATGCAAAAAGTGACAGAAAATGAGTCCAGATGGAGAATTTGAACAATAACATTAACCAATTTGACCTAATTGCTATTTATAGAGCCACACTACATGTACTACATGTTACAGATCTATACATTACAGAACTACACCCCCAAAATACAGATTACATTTTTTTCCAAGTGTGCATGGGACAACCACCAAGATAGACCATAGTCTGGCCATTAAAAATAACTCAATAAGTTTAAGGGGATTGAAGTTATACAGAATATATTCTCTGACCACAAAGGAATTAAATTAGAAATCAATTAACAAAAGGCTATCTGGGAAATCATCAAGTATTTGGAAATCAAAAATAACTTTTAAGGGATCCCTGGGTGGCGCAGCAGTTTGGCGCCTGCCTTTGGCCCAGGGCGTGATCCTGGAGACCTGGGATTGAATCCCACGTCAGGCTCCCGGTGCATGGAGCCTGCTTCTCCCTCTGCCTGTGTCTCTGCCTCTCTCTCTCTCTCTCTCTCTGTGTGACTATCATAAGTAAATAATAAAAAAATAAAATAACTTTTAAGTAATCAACAGATCTAACAAGAAATCTTTGGGAAATTAGAAAAAATGTTACCTGAATGGTAAAGAAAACATAACATACCAAAATTTTAGGAATGCAGCCCAAATAGTACTTAGAAGGAAATTTATAATTTTAAATGTCTATATTAGAAGACTGTTCTAAACTGATCTAAACTTGTACCTTAAGAATCTAAGAAAAAAGCAAATTAAATGACAAGTAAATAGGAGACAGGAAATAAGGGCAAGAACAGAAAATGAGATAGAAAATACACAAATAGTGAAAATTAAAAAAAAAAATTTGTTCTTTGAAAAGTTCAATAAAATTTATAAAGTAACTAGACTGATCAAGAAAAATGAAGGGATAGAACACAAATTACCAATATGGAAAGTAGAAGAATAGATGTCATTTATATCCTATAGATATTAAAAGATAATAAGGAAATATTTTTGGACAAGTTTATGGCAAAAATAGACCATTTTGATAAAATAGACAAATTCCTTGAAAAACACAAATTTACAGTTTTATATTTTCACTGGGTCTTCTTTAAGCCTTACACTTTTTTCTTTGTTATGCTTATGTTTTCTTTTAAATCCTGGGGAATGTTTATAACAACTGTTTTAAAGTTAATTGACTGTATCTGATAAAGGCTTAATATCCAAGACCTATAAAGAATGTATCAAACTCAACACTCCAAAAATGAATAATCCAGTTAAGAAATGGACAGAAGACATGAATAGACATTTTTCCAAAGACGATATCCAGATGGCTAACAGACACATGAAAAGATGCTCAACGTCACTCATCATCAGAGAAATACAAATCAAAACCACAATGAAGGACACCTGGGTGGCTCAGCAGTTAAGTATCTGCTTTTGGATCAGGGCATGATCCCAGGATCTGGGATGAAGTCCCACATCGGGCTCCCTGCGGCGAGCCTGCTTCTCCCTCTGCCTTTGTCTCTGCTTCTCTGTGTGTGTGTGTCTCTCTCATGAATAAATAAATAAATCTTTTTTTAAGAAAAAAGTTTTTTAAAAAACACGATGAGACACCTGTCAGAATGGCTAAAATAACAGCACAAGAAACAACAGGGGTTGGCGAGGATATGGAGACAGAGGAACCCTCTTACACTGTTGGTGGGAATGCAAACTGGTGCAGCCACTGTGGAAACCAATATGGAATTTCCTCAAAAAGTTAAAAATAGAACTATCCCATGATCCAGCAACTGTACTACTAGGTAATTACCCACTGGATACAGAAATACAGATTTGAAGGGGTATATGCACCCTGATGTATGTAGCATTATCAACAATAACAATAAGCATTATTTCCATAACAATATGGAAAGAGGCCAAATGTCCGTCAACTAATGAATAAATAAAGAATATATATGTACAATGGAATATTAACCATCAGAAAGAATGAAATCTTGCCATTTTAGCAATATGGATGGACTTAGTCAATTATGCTAAGCAAAATAAGTCAGTCAGGAAAGACAAATACCATATGATTATAGTCATGTGGAATTTAAGAAACAAAACATATGGACATGTGGGAAGGGAGGGGAAAGAAAAAGAGAGAGAGGGAAACAAACCATACGGGATTCTTAACAATAGAACAAACTGAGGGTTGATGGGGGGGTTGGGGATGGGCTAGATGTGTGATGGGTATTAAGCAGGGCACTAGTGGTGAGCACTGGGTGTTGTAAGTGATGAATCACTGAATTCTTCTCTGGAAACCAATATTGCACTGTATGTTAACTAACAAGAATTTAAATAAAAATTTGAAGAAAAAAATTTTTTAAGTTCATTATCTAAATACTATCATCTCCTTGGTTTTTAGGTCTGTGGAGGCTTAAAAAAAAAAGCTTTCATTTATTATTTGAGAGAGAGGGAAGAGAGGCAGAGGGAATCTCAAGTAGATTCTTAAGCATACTCTGCACTGAGCACAGAGCCCCACACAGGAATCAATCTCATGACCCTGAAATCATGACCTGAGCCAAAGTTGTGATTCTGGTGCTTAACCGACTCAGCCACCCAGGCGCCCCTCTAAGTATGCTTTTATAGAATGATTTTTCTTTTGATTCTGAGTCAAATTTTATGCTTCTTTGCATATCTGGTAATTTTTGCATACAATGCTGGATATTACATATACTGCATTTTCAACGTATTTAGATTTAGTTGTCTTCCTTTAATAGGTATTGAAGTTTATTTTATTATTTTAAGATCTTATTTATTTATTCATGACAGACACAGAGAAAGAGAGAGAGAAAGAGAGGCAGAGGGAGAAGCAGGCACCATGCAGGGAGCCCGACACGGGACTCGATCCCGGGTCTCCATGATCACACTCCGGGCCAAAAGCAGCGCTAAATTGCAGGGCCACTGGGGCTGCCCTGAAGTTTATTTTAGAAGGCAGTTAAGTTACTTATAGATCAGCTGGATCCTACCAAGGCTAGTTTCATTTTCAGGGCAGTTATGGAGCTCCTTCAGTCTACAGCTACTTTATTTATCCTCACATCCAAGATCTAACCTTCAGTGAAATCCTTAGGTGTTTGATTAGGTCTCTTCACTCTGATTAGGAACACAAATGACTCCTAGCTCTGTGTGGGTGCTGGGAATTATTCAGCTTATAGTTTTCTCTCAGTTATTCTTTGTCTAGTTGGATGGATTTCAATTTCATCCTATACTCATGTGGATTTGTATTTCACCAAACATTCAAGGAGACTCTTCTACAGATTTCCTCTGTATACAAACTCCAGTCTTTTTACTTCTCTATGCTCCTCTCTGTTTCCTCAGCTCAGTGAGACAGGCTTTCTTGGGTTTCCCCTCCTTGTGCCATCATCTGGAAACTCCCTCTAGACAAAAAGTAGGGTCATCATTCTGCTTACCTCTTTTCTTTCCCTTCTTTCAAGGACCAGAGTCCTGTGCTGCTATTGTCCAATGTTTGAAAACAGTTGTTTCATACACTTTGTCTAATCTTTTAGTTGTTTATGGAAAGAGGGCAAGTCCTGTACTGGTTGCTCTTTCACAGACAGAAGCAGAAGTCCTACACTCATAAAACTAACAGTTAACAATATATACCTTAGGGTCCCATTCAGTATTTATTGAGGCACTACCATAAGCTGCAATTATGGTAATACTAGATAGAGCAAAATCTCTGATAAGAAACTGACTTAAATGAGTGTAAATCATACTTTCAGGAAATTGACTGTAAAAAGGGAGTAGGGTTAGATTTTTGCAGTAATTTTAGTGTTTTCCAATTAATCTGAGTCATGATTTTGATTCCACTTTATGAATTTTAAATGTTCAAATATATTTTTAAATAGACAAGCTCATTACTTATCCTTTGTTTTTATTATGTAAGTCCTTGATACTGCACACACAGATGCTTTTTTTTTTTCACACTTGTAATCACCACTCAGACTCCCTTCAGATAGATTTATTGCTTAAATTCTATTTAAGTGATTTGACTCTTGGGTAAAATAAAGAATAGGGAGGGAAGATGAGCTAGTATTATATAGTTCTTTTAAAAGGTACAATTTAATAGATACTAAATTTGGAAGCATAACTCTATAACTCTAGTATAAAGACATAGTTTTCTCCCCTTAAAAAAATCTGAGGACATTTAATGAAGTTTTCTGAGAAAACACAATAGTTTTTATTCATTTTAATTTTTGTATCAGTTATAACATGTAATTCTAAAACAACTGAGGTTAATAGAGGCCCACATGCAGACAAGCAAGGATGTGTCTCCATCGTATTTGTGGTCGCTGAGCATCTCTGTAGTTGCCCACTTTGATCAGTTTTTAATGTACATGGAATGTACAGGCGTCCTGAAGTTCTGTGAAGCAAAACATAACAGAAAGACTTTCAGGTACTTCCTGTGCTTACTCAACAAGTCTGTTCCTGTTTTCTGAAAGTAAATGCTAGGTAATAATAGTTTTTTTTTTTTTAAGATTTTATTTATTTATTCATGAGAGACACAGAGAGAATTCTCGATCCCAGAATTCTGGGATCACGCTCTGAGCCAAAGACAGACACTCAACCTCTGAGCCACCCAGGAGTCCCAGTAATAATTCTTTAAAATTCTTTCATTCTCTTCTCTTCTCTCTCTCTCTCTCCCCTAACTAACATCAGTGCTATCCTTAAATAACTACATTTTCCTTTCCTCCTGCTCTCATCATCTTCAACACACAATATAATTCAACAAAACTTTAGGCACACTCCCAGAAATTTGATTATCCTAGCTCAATTTTATTTCTTCAACTTAATCCTTTTTGAGGCAACTATGTTATTGTAAAACACACACATACACACACACATACATATAAATTATGCCATTCTAATATATATGTATATAAAAAACTAGAAAGGGTACACTATTGTACTAACTTCATTTTGTTTGTGTTGATATTATTTATACATTTTACTTATAATCTTTGAAAGTTGATCCTTTATGAGTGATATATAGGAGTCATTTCCCAACCTTCTCCCTACACTGAAGGGCTCACATATGTGTACCTTTTCATTTTGTTATGAAAAAAATGGAAAAGCACAATTAAACAAGTCTAACTTCCAAATGTCAATTACACTCTCTGTCTCCTTCAAATGATTTGGTCTTTTTTTTTTCAGGTAGCCTCTTACTTGTTGTCTAATTGAGCTGCCTCACTGCTAAGTCTGCATCCTCCTGCAGGGCCAGGAGCAAGCCCTCTCCATCTATGTGTTCCTATCAGTCCTGGCCCAGGGCTTGGCATACGATGGTCCTTAATACAAACATGTTTACCTTGATTCCCATGGTATTGTTCCTCAGTGTTTTATTCTACTCACCAGAGTGTAAGCATTGTCCCATGTTATCAAGAGCCTTAAGATACTCTGGTCCTAAGTATTTTCGATAAGTTGTTCCATCCTGAAGGTTAGCCAAACATGCCGTGTCATCACTGAAGAGCAGGTCCTTGGATGAGGATTGAAACATCTGGAACATCCTGTATTCAAACCCATTTCTTCCAAAGAGCTCCTGAGTTAGACAGACAGACATACAGACAGTGAGCACAGTGCCAGGGAGCACGAGGCTGTGCTTCTGAGGCTTCTTCTGCTCAGATCTGAGTCTGCTGTGCTGCTCAGCTCCAGCCCCTGGGAGACTTGGGACACACAGCACTATTAAGGCAAAAATTATGGGCTCTGGGTTCAAATCCTGGCCCTAGCTTTGCCTTGTCATGTGACTTTAGGAAACTTCTTGAGCTCAGTGAACCTCAGATTACTCATTTGTAAATGGAGATAACACTAAATAGTGAGATAATGTATGTGAAGTAATTGCTAAATGGAAAAAAAAGCTTCGAGTTTTGTGGCCAGTGTATCACACTACTCCGATCACTGCTGGATATTTTCAACTTTCCGGGTCATACTACCTTTCCTCTTGCTGCCCAAAGCCCTTGCTGTCTTGCCTCTTCTCTAGGTCTGCCCCAGGCACCTGACCGTTTCCATCTCTTCCTTCTCCTCTTTTTCTTTGTTCAGGGGCAGCTTGCCTTTTGGGAGACACATCCCTTCAGAAGTACCTGACCAAGGCCCTTTGTCTTGCCGGTTCTCCCTGGGTTGTAGTCCTTTAACTGGTATGTGTGGCCAGAATATACTCATCTGGGGCTCTTCCAGGAAGGGGATGTGTGAGTGCAAAAGGCAGATGAGGCTTTGGGTTTTCCTTAAGATCATTTGGTTTAAAAAAAAAAAAAAAATCATTTGGTTTAGGCATCCTGCTACTTCATAGCCTTTGTTGGCTGCCTGTAGAGGTCATGAGTTGTCTGAATGTTGGCTCTTGAACTTTCATGAAGCCTAAAATGGTGCTCAGTCTGCCCAGGTTCAGCAATGCATTGGGACCCAACCTAAGTCAGGTAGAGTAGCCTCCATTCTGCTTTTTCCACATATACCTCCTCACCTTAGTGTGAAAGGCACTGAGCCAATTCCCTTATTTCTGTGACAGAAGAAGAAAGAGACAACTCTCATGGAGGAACTGAACAAGTCCACGAGGTACCAGGAGTGTGCTCAGAAAGGCAAGTGGGTCTCAGGGAGACCCTTCAGATACTCATGTGTCCGAGGCTTTTTCAGTCCACTTGAATATCCTAGATAACCCCAAAGCACAAAGTAAACATAGCCACCAGCTAGCTTTTTGCTTTCATCAGAGGCAGGGCTGCAAGAATCTAGTTCCACTGCCCAGGGAGAGAGGGTATGAGACTGGGCTAGGTGTGTCAGTCAGTTCTGAAGGTGCCTGAGCACTCAGTTGGGGGGAATGTGTGGACAGGACCTCCTCTGTGCCTATACCTGTTGATTGAAGAGCATTCTGCGAACAGAAGCTGCCTTATCTTTCCTTGAGACCACAGCATGATTTGGGACTATGGCCAGGTGGCACCTGTGAGCTTCAGTCACAGGCCTCCTGGTACCATCAAGGCACAGCAGCTCAAAGTCTTCTTGCTTCAGATCTTTAGCCCATGCTTCAGGGTTCTTTCCTGTGGAGAAGGAAGGTCAGTCAGCCACAGCTTCAGTCAAGGTGCCCTCCCCCGGGGGCTGTGACCTAACTAACGATGTCTGGGAGAATCACAGACATAGGAAAATGAAATAAAACTTTAAAAATAAAACAGAAGAGAAAAATTCATGGTTATAAATTCATAGCCTCTCTGGTTAATGCCTTTTCAGTCCTGTTAAAGGGCAAAGATTTCTTAAATAGGTCTGACAAAGCACTAGCTAGAAAGAAGGCTGATTAAAAAAAAAAAAGAAGAAGGCTGATAAATTGAACCACATTAAATATTAAAATGTTCATCATTAAGACATCATTAAGAAAATGAAAAGGTAAGCCTTTCAGAGAGAAACAAGATATTGTCAATACATGTAGCTGACAAAAACTTGTATCCAAAATATATAAGGAATGCCAATAAATTAAGAGAACCAGACATGCTTTAATAAGTTTCCTGGTTGCCCAACTGGGGAGTGACTTCCCGGCAAACTCAGATTTTTTCCAAGGGAGGAAATGACAGCACAAGCACACACCTTCAGTGTTCTGGAAGACGGTCGTCTCCTTCACAAAGGCAACATCTCCCTTCTCAACCAGACACCTGTACAGCAAGGGTTAGGTCAGGGAGGATCAATAGGAGTGGGAGATGGAGACACCCAGGGGGAACCACCGAGAAGATCACAACCCCTCCACCGGAGCCCCCAGGCACACTGCACACTGACCACATCCACACACACAACTAACACTCAGCTGTCCCTGAGAATTAGAGGGGAACAGTAATAGAAAAAGAAACCTGCTTATTTTTGTTTCTATTGTCGATAACCACTGTTTGGTTCCTTATTTTAAATACTGATTGGTTTCTCCAAAGAAGAAGTTTGTGTTCTCCTATTAACAGGCATATTCAAGGATGACTCTCATCAGAGATTAAAATCAGCGTGGGAGACATGATCTTGACATAGTCTTTTCACATCCATATGTCTAGTCAGCCTTAATGATCACTAGTTAATATGCATCACTAGATATGTGTTCACACTTAATACCCAGAAAAACATTTCTCTGTGTTTAAAGTCCATTCCTTATGAGAAATGTTGAATACAACATTAACAATCAGTTCTACGACATCCAGTCAGTTGGCAGTTGACATTAATGATTCATTTTCAGGAACACCTCTCTGGTTTTCTCTCTCTCCTAACTTCAGGTCTCTCTATACTTAGCTAGGATCAATTACTCTCATTCAATTTTCCTAAATTCCCTTTGCCCTGTTTCTTTCCTCTTCCTGCTCTTCATCTAATTCCAGGCCTGAATATGGATGACCGTCCGCCTCAGGTGTGTCTGCACCTCAGCAGGGAGGCAGCAGACCAGACACCTTCGTGATCGTTAACTTCTAGGCCTTCCTGCTTTCCTTGCTCTACTCTAGATCTGTGATTCTCACATATGGGCTGGGATCAGCAGCATCGGCACCAGCTGCGAACCTGTCAGAATTGCACATTGTTGGGCCCCACCCCAGACCTACTAGATCAGAAACTTCTTGGGTGCGGCCCAGCAAGCTGTGTTTTAACAAGCCCCCTGAGAGATTTGGTGCCCTAATGGTGAGAACCACTGTTTGAGAGGGCCACCTCCCTATTCTATAGAGCAATGACCAAAATGTTTTCCAGATTCCTGCATGCCTCTGTCTCTCCACATACCCTCTCAGCAGCACTCACTCTGACAGGTGCTCCTGCTTCCCAGAGAAAACAGATATCATTACATAGGCTTTCTTTCAGCCTCCCTCTGCCAAATCTGTCCGCCCAAGTCTCTAGTGCTCTTCTCCTGCTCTCTAGGCACAAAGAAGGAGTGGAGGTCTCCCTCCCAACAAAAGTGTCTTTCCCAGGTACCCTGCATCCCATCCCCACCCACACTCTTAGGCACCTTCCCATAGTTACCCTCTTTACCTTGTGTAATTGGAGTCTTTCTCCATTCACTGGGCTCTTTTTATCAGCATTCATACTTCTTTTCTTTTTTAAAAAGCAATAATCTCTATCTTGATCCCACACTGCTCTTAGTGATGGGCCTCCCTCCCCCACTCATCCAAACACTTAAAAGGAATCATTGCACTTTCGATCAGCACCCCTTCACACCACCCTCACTGACTCCTGCCAGTCAGCTTATGGGACTGACTGTTGAATCTGCTCCCACCAAATCCAGGGGCCAGTTTGCCATACTCATTTTATTTGACCTCTCAAGGTCATCCTTTCCCAATTTGAAATATCATCTTTGTTATACACCAAATATAATGTATCCATGTATAAATAAGTCTTTGAAGTCTATTCTCTCCCACTGGTTTGTCATTCTTGCATGCAAACCAGTATGTACTGATCATAGTATTACAGTATTACATTGTATTATAATGTGATTTTTATATCTAGGAAAACAAAATTCCCCTTGTATAATTTCATTTAAAAATTCTTGACTCTTGTTTGGTCTTACTTTGAGAACTGACTCCTTCCCCCCACACTCCCCAATCCATCTGGTCACAGCTAAAACTAAAACTAAAACTTTACAATGCAGCTTTGCTGCATGAGTTATGTCAACACGAAGCCTTCACTGGAACTGGGCTGACAGTCCCATTTCCTGAGAATTGGGATTTTTTACATTGTGGTCTGTGTTTGACTGCTTCTTTATAACTGAGAAGCTAATAATAATGCTAGTCACAGACATTTTCTTTCATGTAGACTGAGAAATAGAGAAAACTATCCTGCAGGAAAAGAGAAAATGAGGCAGATGTGAAGAGGGAGAGAAGGAGGAGGAGGAAGAGAGAGAAAAAGAGGAGAAGTAGAGAAGGACAAAGAAGGAAGAGTGTGTTTTCTTATGCTAAACATTCATTCTGGAATTCTAATTTAACTAGGTGTCCTCAATTTCATCTGGCAACTCTCACCTTGAAGTATCTTGGCTGATTTCTGAGGCTCAAGTCTCAGGCCTTATAAAGAGTAAGCACCTTCGGTTTTTTCACTTTCAACAAAGAAGACTTTGTTCATTTTATTAAAGGGAAAAGACATTAAACAAGTAGATAAAATATATAGTATTCTAAAGAGTGAAAATGCTTTAAAAATATAAAGCAAGAAAGAGGGATATGAAATATTGGCAAAGGCATATGTGTGTGTATGTGAAATTATAGTGGCTAGGAAAGACTCCCTGAGAAACCCTAAAGGAAATGAGGGAACTAGCTATGACATGAGTAGGAAGAGCACTCCCGATGAGGTAAGACCACGAGCAAAGGCCCTGAGGCAGGAGAGTTGATAAAATCACTGAGGCCATAGAGAGAAGTTCAAGGACAGAGCCTTGGAACACACCAACATGCTGAGGGTAGGAAAGTAAGGTGGAACCAGCAAAGAGACTGGAGTGTAGTAGCAGGAGAAGGAGGAGGGAATCCAAAGACTGTGGTGTCCTGAAGCCAAGGAGGAAAATGCATCCATGGGGAGGAAGTGATCCATGGTGCCAATAATGCTGGTAGATGAAGCATTGCAAGGACCAAGAAGTGGTCATTAGATTTATTTACCAACACAGAGGTCATTGGTGATTTAGAAGTGCAGCTGGCAGATGGTGATGAACCAAAGGGGGTGTGTGGTGGGAATATGCACCAGCAATGAGAAGGAATGAATTCTGTAGGTAATTTTAAAACAATAATAAAACCAACTCCACTAGTTGGGGGTGAGAGAGAGGAATAGACTCTTAAACTGGGTTCTGAGGAGACTGAAAGGAGAGAAATTGGAGCGAGGATATTAAACTCCTTCAAGGAATTTTATTTTTGTTTTTTACTTTTTTTAAGATTTTATTTATTTATTCATGAGACACAGAGAGAGAGAGATTGAGAAAGAGAGAGGCAGAGACACAGGCAGAGGGAGAAGCAGGCCCCATGCAGGGAGCCCCACGTGGGACTCGATCCCGGGTATCCAGGATCATGCCCTGGGCTGATCTAAACAGTTGAGCCACCTGGACTGCCCAAGGAATTTTATTGTAAAGAGAAGAAGAGAAATGGGAAGTTGTCGGAGAGGAAAGTGAAATCAAAGAAAGATTTTACTTATGTATTTATGTTTAAGATGAACAAAACAGCAGCACATGTAGATGCTGGTGGAAATGACCTAGTAAAGAAGATGTGATGGTGCAGGAGCAAGAGGGAAGAAGTGCCAAGCAATGTCTTTGGATGGGTTGGAGGAGAGGCTGGTGCAGGTCCAGGACAGGGCTGAGTGAGGTGACCCAAGCAAGCGGAGGGAGGGCAGTGTCTGTGGGCACAGATGCCATATAGGGGTAGATGTGGCAGTGAGACACTGTGGCATTTCTTTGGACTGCTCCAGTTTTCTCAGGTAAAATAGGAAACAAAGGAATGACAGATGGAGGGAGATGTGTTGGAAGACTGAGGCAAGGAGAGAGTATGGACTCATCTTCTAGAAGAGTGCCTGGGGAAGGGACTAGGCACATGTGCACATTTGAGGTGGGTTCTCCTTGCTTTAATAGGGGGGAGAGGGTTGGGTCAGGCATCCCAGCAGTGAAGACACCAAGGAGTGGAACTTTGGACCTAACCAATGCCCTGCTTCAGCCAGGAGATCTCAGGCAGGCACTTGAGGCTATGCACGGGGGAATGATTACTGTGGTTGGCTGTGGAATGGACGCTGGGTGTGGAGAGGAAAAGGACATGAAGGGGAGACAGAATGGAGAAGAGTTTACAGGATCTGTAGGTCACAAGTCTGTAGGAATGAAGAGCTGTTGGAGTCAGGAAACCCAAGGGAGTGAAAAGGCAGGCAGGAGGTAGTGGGGGGAATGAGCCATCAGAAGCTAAGGTGGTTCTGTGGGTATCCAACCTCATTTAGGGAAGAGGGCAAGTTGTGTTTCAAGACAGAGTTCTGACCTTTCTGGGTCCTCTGTGATATCATATTAGTACCTATAAGACCATCAACCCTAATACCAATGCACTTTCCGATGTAAAAAAACAAAACCAAGAAACAACCCCACACACACACATGCTACTTTAGCCTAAGTTTCATGTTTAGCATACATGTAGTGGGATCTGTGGAAATATGTCATTATGTATGGCTTATGAGAGATAAAACTTTGGTGATGGCAGGACAAAGTCATCTGGCAGTGTGACAAATAAAGGGGTCCTTCCTAGATGCGTACACATTCTCTACACAGCAGCCAGAAAACCCTGATCCACACCACATGCTTACTGCCTCAAAGTGTCCCATGCTGCTCAGCATCCTTAGAAGTAAATCTATCTCCTTGGTCAGGCTGATAGGGCACTGAGACATGTCCAATGCCACAGCTCCGGCCTCTGTACCCACACAATCCACTCCCTCCCATGCCCCACTTCAGGGCCTTCTTTTCTGGCCTCACACACAGCATGATTTGTCCCACCTCATGCCTTTGTCCTTGCTGTTCCTTCTTCCTTGATACTCTTCCTCTGTATTTTGTCAGGTCTGATTCCCTCTCCATATTTAATTCTCAGGTCACATGGTCCCTTCTGCTTGCTGAGGCTTTCCCTGGCCACCATTTTCAAAACTTTCCCCTACCCAAGTCACTACTACACCAGCCCCCTTGGTTCCTCTGTAGCACTTACCACAGTCAGGAAGTGAATGGCCCTCATGGCCCTCATTTATATGTTTATTGTCCTGCTCTCCCCATGAGACAAGTGCAGGGGAGCTACATGTGTCTTGTTGCTGCTACCCCTCTACCTAGACCAGTACCTGTCACATAGTAGGTGCTCAATAAAGGTTTCTTGAATGGCCGGAGGAGCACAGGAATACCTATTTTTAAAAATGTACTCATTAGGGACTCCTGGGTGGCTCAGTGGTTGAGTGTTGCCTTTGGCTCAGGTCGTGATCCCAGGGTCCTGGGATTGAATCCTGCATCAGGGTCCCCAGAGGGACCATGCTTCTCCTTCTGCCTGTGTCTCTGCCTCTCTTTGTGGGTCTCTCATGAATAAATAAAATCTTAAAAAAATAAATTTTAAAAATAAAATAAAATTTACTCATCAGCCAGGTGTAAGAAGCACATGTCCAATACTCCTCCTCTAACTTTAAACTGGAACTCTGAAAGGTTCTGTGACTTGTTCACATCATACAGAAGAAAAGAACAAAAGTAGAACCAGGGTCATGACCCTGCACCCGTTATTCTTGCCTCTCCTCAGGTGCCCTAAGTCAGCTGGTCTGCAGAAAAGTGTTCCAGAAAGGAGCTGGTCTTGAGTCCTTGGGGCTAGTGGGAATTTGCAGTTCTGTTTTCTAATTCTGGTTCCTCCTATATGCAGCACCCAGATTCTGGGGCGGTAGAAAAGGTGAAAAGGACAAGAAGTTCACTGGATTGGTGCCAAAGAGAAAGGTGCTGCACGGATACTACTCACCTGAATGCTCCACTGAAGCCATAGTATCTCTCATGGTTGTTGGGAGCACATGTGTGGGCTGGGTTGCTTCCACCACTGCACAGAGCACAGAGATTTGAATTTGGATCAGATCCAGGGGCACAGCTTTGACTGAAGAATTCATCTGTGCAGAAAAACACAAGAGGTCAGCTCTTCTTGCCCGTGTTAGCAAGAAAGCTGCAGAATTTGTCTCTAGAACTACCAGAATGGTGTAAAGACACATTCAGGTGTTTGGTACCATATTATTACAAATAAGAACCTTTTGCAACTAGAGTAAAAGGGGACTGGCTGAAGTTGGCACAAGGGTCTATGGGATAGAAGTGACACAGGGTGGAAGTATGGAAGGACAGACACAGATGTGATCCTAAGAGAGTAAACAAAACCAAAAGCCCTACCTGGTTGATACCCACATTTTTCCTGACCTCTGCTATCCTTACCCTCCCTTATAAGTTATCCCATCTTGATCCAAATCCAGGAAGGGGCCTGAGAGGCCCAGCTGCCAAGCCCTGGCTGGACCCCAGGGCACTGTGGTGAGGACATCACATAGGCCCCACGCTCCTGGAACTCAAGTCCATGAGCAACAGTCATAACTCAAGAAGCCACGCCAGTGAATCTGTACCCCCACCCCCTACTCCAGCTTGCAATGGGAAAGACGAATATGGTTCTCTAGAGCTACAGGTAAAGGAATCTGGTACAGGCCTGGAAATCAGGGAGAGGCCTCAAGTCGAGAGATGAAGAATGAATAGCAATTACTTAAGTGATGGGTGAAGGGACAAGAGTTTTCCAGACAGGGAGGAGCATATGTAACGGCCTAGGGGAGGCATTGGGGTGGGGGGCAAAGGCACAGAAAGGTTAGTAAGAGTTTATTGGGCTAGGCCCAAGAGTGAGTTGGGAGGAGGCAAGGTCCAGACCTGCTTTTGCTCCTTTGTGTAAGTTTTGTTCTTTATCCTTAGAGAAATGGGGAGCTTCTGAAGGGCTACAGCAATGCTGGACCAAGGGTAGTGGGCAGGATATTTCCAGAACTGCACTTTGTAAAGATTGGTCTACCAGTGGGAATGGAATGGAATGGAATGGAATGGAATGGAATGGAATGGAATGGAATGGAATGGAATCCAGGGAAGATATGGGGTGCAGGCAGCAGGTTACTGTAATAGTCCAGGGGAGATGAGGGCAGTTTGGACTAGAACAGCACACATTGGGAGGGAGACAGTGGAGGGACTCATCACTGCTAATGGATTGGTGCATGGAGGATGACAGCTTGGTTTCTAGCTGGGGCTAATGGATGGACCGTAGGGTCCTCCACCAAGCTAGGCAGCTCTGGAGCAGGCTCAGCAGAAATTATGCATTCTATTTAGAGCTTAATTGCTTTTGAGATATCCAACTAGATAGCATTAATAGGCAGTTCAATATACACAGGTGTGAAGGTCAAGCAGGGATCTGTGCTAGGGATAAAGACACAATAGTTATCAACATATAGATACAATAGTAATAATAGCAAACATTTATCTAGTGCTGGCTATATGCCTAGTTTTGTATATATAATATTATTTGTTTAGATGGCAAATGAGGCTGTAGTCATGGATGTGAGTGCCTGTGGAGGAAAAAGTTGCTTTAAGGAAGTGAAACATGTATTAACCAGACTGGGAAAGGGGACTTTGAAGGGGCAGGAGAAAAATCAATCCAGTGTGTTTTCACAAAAGCCAGAAGATAGTGTTTTGGGGTTATCTGAAGAAAGAGAAGCCATGGAGTAATGGACTGGAGCATGACATTCCAATTCAGCAACATGGAGGTTACCGGTAGCCTTGACCAGAGTCCTTCTATGGAAGGACACAGAGAAGCCAGAGGACAGGAGTGGAGGGGTGAGTGGGAGAAGAGTGGCTCAGACCACGCTGTTAAGAAGCCTGGCAGGAAAGGTGGAGGAGAAACAAGTCAGAAGCTGGAGGAGACTGCTGAGCAAGGGAGGACTTTTAAAGATGGAAAACACTGGATGTGTTTAATGTTGAAAGAAATTATTGGCTACACTAGAGAGAGAAGTAGTAACCCAAGGTATGAGGCACTCGGGAGGGAACCAGGGGATGGGCCCACACCCAAAGTACAGGTGGAGGGAGGCTGAGCAGGTACAGCCATGAAGAAGCCCTCAGCTTTGGCCAGGGGATGGTGACGGGGAAACTTTCTGACCATTTCAGTTGTCTCTTGCTGCTGAGATGAATCATCTGCTGAGAAAGGATGGTAAATGGGAGTGGGTTGGAAATGTGTGGACAGTGAGGACATTAGGATGATTATTGGGAAGTGTGGGGGTGTGGAGTGGCGACACAGTGAGGGTATGACTCTGAGGGGCCCACTGAGGCCAGCAACTGGGGCATTTCCAGCGGAATGAACCACTCTGCCCCATGACTTCTCCAGCCATGTTGAGCTGCAAAGGTACAGAGAGTGAAGAGAGCAGGTAATAGGGTTCATGCAGAGGTGAGATTTGTCAGATGCCTGGGGAAAGCAGGGGACCAGGAGCCTTTTAGGTATTGGCAAGAGTGCTGCTAAAATGATCAGTATGAGAATCTAAGGAAGATAAGTGAAAAGGCACCAAGTGAAAGGACTTGCTGGTACATGATTTTCAGTCCTCACAAAGCAGCCAGTCTGGTTTCTATGGGAAAACAAAACACACACACACACACACACCACTCTTGCTCTACAACTGACTTGTTCCCGGAGCCAGTTGTAACACGTAAAGGCTAGGGTATTTCCCTGATATCTGCCCTCTAGGCCAAGCCACTCTCAGAAGGAAGGAGGTTAGGGGAAAGGGGAGCACCTGCTCATAGAGAGATACAGCTCACCTGTAATAGCTGCCCAACTCTTGACCCCACTACCCGTTTATGCCATCCTTTGGCTTTCCGTGCCATTGAACTGATTCCTGTCCTACACAGGCATAGGCGCAAGGAAGGGGCTGGCCACATCGCCTCCCAGAACACACTTACCAAATTTGCAGGACCCAGTTTTGTTGTATATTAAACCCATGGGGATGATCCAGCCTGCAGAAGTACCAACTGCAGGGTGGCAGGACTTCTTGCCTTGCAGAGAGTACCAAGTGAGGGAGGGATCTGATTTCTTAATCACTGCCACGACGTAATGACCTTGCAAGAGAGATAGCAAAATGCAAGTTGAGTAGCTCCAGGACCCTCTGAAAATGTATTCTAGGGCTGCTACAGTTAGTGCCTGCCTGCCACTCTCCCAGGGGAGGGGGAAGCTTGAGTCCCTCCCAATAACTATCATTATTAGGTATGGGGCCAAAAAGTCTGACACTACTGCTCTCCAGGCATGTCTACATACATATATCCAGAAATATTTACACACATACTTCATACTTTTTCATTGGAATCCTGTTATACATTCTTTACAGCAAGATGCTTTGTAATCCCTCTACTGGTGGGCATTTATGTTGTGACCCATTTTGCCATATTACAAATAATCTACATAAATCCTTGTACATATAAGTGTGCTTCTGTTGAAATCCAAAAGAAAGAACTTTAATAACTTCTTTTTTATTTTATTTTTTTAACTTCTTTTTTAAAGTTAAGTCTGGGCACTTGGGTGGCTCTGCCTTTGGCTCAGGTTGTGATCCCGGGTCCTTGGGAGAGGGAGTCTACTTCTCCCTCTGCCTAGGTCTCTGCCTCTCTCTGTGTGTATATCTCACGAATAAATAAATAAAATCTTAAAAACTAAAATTAAGTCTGATTTTCTAGATTTATGATAACATCATTTTCTAATAGTGGCGATTGACTCTCTTTTTTCTCCAATATTAGAGATATTTTTCTAATCTTTTAAATCATACTGCATTCATTTCCAAAGCAATACCAAGTGTCTTTGTTGGGAGTGGGCCTTTCTTCTCTTATTCTTGATTCTATTGGGAACACCACTGATACTTCATATATTCTTATCCCAATACTCTACAACTGAATTGTGCTTATTGAGTGAGGCCTAAACAGCAAAGCTGAATTTATAAGAAGATTAGAATCCTAAATCTTCAGAATTAGAAGATAATGTGATCCTCCACCACCACTCCGAACCCCCCTCCCTACTACACTCCCTTTCTTGCCATTCTGGTTTAGGTTTCTACATATTCAAGCCTGGAAAAATTGGAAGTCTGCATTGCAGGTGGAAGACCTGCCTTGCCAGTTACTTCCTGAATAACCTCAGACAAGCCACTTATATCTAGGATCCTCAATTTCTCCTCAGTAAAATGGTGACAATGATACCCATGGGGAAGGGGGGTTATTTGGGGGATCAGATGTCCTAATATGGGCACACTGTACAGTATTAGGATAGTATGGGGGGAGGTTACATTGCTGGGTTTCAGTGGTGCTGCTAGTGGCACAAACCGCACCAGAGCCCCTCTCTCAGTGCAGCAAATTCTCCTAAGGCCACAGCAAACCCTTGCTTGCCAAACTGTGCTCTGTTACACCATTCCAGCAGCCAAATACATTAATAGTGCCTTTCTGGATGTGTAACTATTCCTGCACAAATGGCATTAATTATTACCATCCTGTGTGTGTGTGTGTGTGTGTGTGTGTGTGTGTGTGTGTGTGTGTGTTTGGGGTTGATCCCTCTCTGTCTCTACTCAAATCTAACCTTCTCCATCACAGCCAGTCACCCTAAACTGTCTTCTAAGCATCTTTGCTGACCTGCATTTGCCTATTACTGCAGTTCCTGGAAATTTCAACCATTCTTGAAGCAGAGTTCTTTCTGACTTCATGTATTCTATAATCGATAGAGGGCATGGCTTATGAAATACCAGCCCTTATTGTTGGGGATAAGACACAAGTCACTGAAGACTGTTAGCCATAAAAGCAGAAGGGGAGAGAGACAGCATATCATAGGGCTTGACTCCTGTTGCACATGGAGGGGAGCTGCTGCAGGGGAGCAGCTTTGCACTCTAGCGGCCTTGGTGGAGTGTGGGGCTGCAGGGCCTCTGTGACCCTGTGCTCAGCAGGGAACAGAGATGTTGCTGGTGCTGTGGTGGTCCAAACCCACCCACCTCTCCCAGTCCACCTGTCTCATAAGAAACTCCAAACCCAAGGATGCACTTGTTTTCATCTCAGGATCCTCTACCACAGTTGTTTTTCAGCCTCCATGTGCATCAGAATCAGCTGGAAGGCTTGTTAAAACAGAGCAGTGGCCTCATCCTTGGAGTTTCTGACTCAGTAGATTTGGGACGGAGCCCAAGAATTTGCATTTCTCATAAGTTCTCAGGTGATGCTGATGCAGCCAGTCCAAGCACCACACTAGATTGAGAAACACTGCTCTGTTTTCCAAAATTAAGTACTTCGGGGACAGATACAGACCCTCCCTGCTATGTAGAGATACAAATGGGAGAACTTGTCACCTAGTCTATTCTAAGGACAAGACCAATTCCTCTGTCAAAATCAGCTGGCTAAGAGCCAAAGGGTTGAGTTCATTTTCCTCCTCCTCTTCATTAGAGCATCTATGACTCTCCTCTCATGAAGCCTCCACTTGGCCCAGAAGTGCTAGGGATGGGCTCCTGCCTCCTGGTACAGAGAAGGCAGGCAGCATGTGACAAGGATAGGGTGGTGTGGGAAGGGCAAGGGGCTTCCAGTCACACTACCTCTTATCAAGCCTGGGTGCAGCCACTCCCCAGCTGTGTGGCTCTGGGACTCACTTTCCCCATCTACACAACACGGGATGATGATGCCCACATCCTAGAAGATTGCTGAGGAGAGTAGACGGGAATAGTGCAAGCAGGGGTCCTTTGTTGACTGTAAAGTACCCCACAAACAGTAATTATTGCCACAGCTTGTGACAGATTTGCTCCTTAACAATAACCTGTAGTGGTAGTGGCTCATTCTCCCGGTTTCTTTTTTTTCTTTTTCCTTTTTTTTTTTTTTACAACTCTAGTAACTTTGGTTCATTTTTAAGACTTCCCTCACCTCTCCCCAACCATGGCCTGTACCTCTGAGCCCCAATGTTACTGATTCTGACTCACCTTGTGCAGGTGTATTTACACATGTAGACTCATCCTTGGGCACTAAAAGGAAAAACAGTCAGGGTTCATGGCATTAAACTGTCATATTGCTCAACCCAAAGTCATGAGTTTCTTAATCTCAAGAGTGAGGAGTAAAATAAGAAACATTAGCTAAGCAGTTTATCACTGGTTGTCAACAAGCCAGGATTCTGCAGCTATTAAACCCTTCACATCCCTGTCCTTTGCCATATGAACATCAGGTTCCACCTCAGAATCTCCCCAGCCCTCAGGGAGTTAGAGAAAGAAAATGAGATGTCCTTCGAAGAGGATCAGAGACCACTGAAGATCTTGACCCAGATCCTTTTGCATTGGCTAAGTGACTCAAGTCATCCTGACATCTTTCTTCCCTCTGGACTGTGGTAGGCAATCATTATATTCTTGTTATGTTGGAGGGGCAAAAGCCAGTCCATGGAGTCAGAAAAACCTGGATACAATCTTCATTCTACCATGGAACATCACGTAACTTCTCTAAGCTGCAGTTTTTATATCAGTAAAACGGAGTTATCATTATTTACTTCACAGAGTTTTTTTTTTTTTTTTGAAGGATAGTGTATGGTTTCCTTCTCACTGCCTAGCAGATAAGGTGCCTAATAAATTATATTGGTGAAATCCTCTTTTCCCCAGATTTATTTGTTTTTTTTTTTTGTTTTTTTTTTTTTTTTTTTTTTTTGTAAAAGGATCTCCACTGAAGAATATGACCTTCCCCAACCCTTAACCTTCCAGTGCAGCTATGGTAAGTTAATTTTGGACTAGTGAATTTGGCAAAAGTATCAAGTGAGGCACGTGTGGCTTAGCCCCTACTTTCTTTATTGAAGAGAGTGGGGAGAGGATGGTTTAGATCTTTTCAATGAAGCTCTATGACAATACATGTTCTCCTCTGCCTTCAGCCTGGGGTAAGCCAACAGACCTGAACTAGTGGGTAACTCTAACTCAGTGGCAATTTGGAGAGCCCTGCAGCCAGTTCTGTACCATGCCCTCTAATATCACCCTTTAAGTAATAAAAATTTCTTTTGATCTCTTTCTGTCTAACTCTGGGGAAGGAGGATATTATCTGCTAGCCTTTCCAGTTCACCAGTAGTTGATTCTTATCTCAACAATGAACTAGATCATTTCCCCTTCTTTCTACATCCATAGCCCAGAGAAAATAAAACACTGAGAGGCACCCCTTCCACTTACTGTAGTTCTCTGCCAGGACAGGCACTAGACGGCACTGGCCTGCTGTGTAGATGAAGCCTCCATCCAAAGTCATGGCATCAGCCTCTCCTTTCTGAAGTTAAGAAATAAATCAGTAGCACAACCCTGAGACCATTTCCTGTCTCACTGACCCTCAGAGGTTTCTATTTCATTGGCTTTATGTCACATGTCCTTTGGATTAATCAACTCATGGATCACCAAAAACTTCTGCCACTTAAACACAGGGTTTAGAAAACTGGACATGTTGGGGCACCTGGGTGGCTCAGTGATTGAGCACCTGCCTTTGGCTCTGGTTGTGATCCTGGAGTCTTGGGATTGAGTTCCACATCAGGTTCCTATGAGGAGCCTGCTTCTCCCTCTGCCTCTCTCTGTGTGTCTCTCATTAATAAATAAATCAAGTCTTAAAAAAAAAACACTGGATGTGTTGACCCACGAACAAGTGCCCAACCCAGATCATGCTCCTTGGCAACTCTGACCTCTCATTAGACCAATGTTGAGTATTGGACATGCCCTCACCACATTTTCTTTATGACCACTGTCACTCAGCAATCTATATGGCCAGACTCAGGGATTGAATTTACTGTTTCTTTTTTATAAGATTTCAAAATTTTATTTATTTGTTTGTTTATTTATATATTTATTTATTTGAGAGAGAGAGGGTGCAAATAGGGAGGAGCTGAGGGCGAGGGAGGGGGAAACCATCTCAAGCAGACTCTCAAGCTGTGCTTGGGCTCGACACAATGGCTCAATCTCACCACCCTTAGATCCTGACCTCAGCCAAAACCAAGAGCTGGATGCTCAACCAACTGAGCCATTTACTATGTTTCTATGCAACTTGTTTTCTTCTGTATGGTGGAGTTCAATTCTGTTCCCACAATCCCATTAGCACTATATTCAGAGCCCTGGCACAAAAAAGACTTCAATAAACAATTTTTCTAATTCAATAATTCATTAATAATTAACCTATTAGTTCAATTAATGAAATTTTCCAGCAACAGAGCAATAAATGTATACTTACAGTGACAGATAAGATCTCTGAAATAAAAACACAGATACATACTCTCTCTTGGCTTTTGACCTATGAACTGCCCTTCTAGAAATCTGTCTTAAAACAGTAGCAACTATACAAACAAAAAGTTACCAAGCCTTTATTATGTGCCTGCTAGGCCACTTCTAAACACCTTACAGTGGTTACCTCATGTATTCCCCACAGAATCCAATAAGGTAGGTCCTATAATTCTTCCCCTTTCATTCATTAGGGAAGTAAAGAAGAGGGAAGTTAAATAATTTCTCCAATAGATGGTCACTAAAACTAAAACTTTAGTTAATTTTAATTAACTTTAATTTAGTTAACTTTAACTTAGTTTAATTACTTAGCTTCTGCTTATAACCACTATATCACATAGCCTCCCGGATCTGATATATATTCCAAAGGACATATACCTAAAAACTATTCTATACACATTTTTTTCATTCATAAGATGGGCTCATAAGCTCATTGTGAGGATTCAAGGAATTAATGCAGGAGTTAATTCAAGGAGTTCATAAACATGCTTGGCATGTAGTAAGTAATTTCCAAAATATTAGCTATTATTACTATTAAAGATAAACCCAGAAATGTTGGTTATAGAACAAAAATCTTCATTTTTATATTGTCTACAATAGTAAAGGATTTGGGAATAATTCAAATGTAGACATTTAGAAATCAGTGAAATAAATTAAGGCAGAAATACTTGGTGGAATATTGAAAAGCCATTGAAAAGATTTTAAATGAATATTTCATTACTTAAAAAAGTGAACCTACTGTACTGACTTTAAATACTAATAACAGATAACATTTATCAGGTGTTTACTATATGCTAGGCAATATCCTGAGCACTCAAATTCATTTAATCCTTAACATTGACAAATTTAAGAGACTATATAAATTGCAAGATCTTATGGTATGGGTTAGTCCCAGGAAAGTTTATCAAAATAAAGGTCTTCTTTTTTTTATTATTTTTTTTTAAGATTTTATTTATTTATTCATGAGAGACACAGAGATAGAGGCAGAGACACAGGCAGAGGGAGAAGCAGGCTCCATGCAGGGAGCCTGATGTGGGACTTGATCCCAGGTCTCCAGGATCAGGCCCGGGGTTGAAGGTGGCGCTAAACCGCTGAGCCACCCGGGCTGCCCCAAAATAAAGGTCTTCTTAAAGAAGAATGTGTGTCTCCTGAGTTTGTCAATTTTTTAGTCCCTTATTTATAAATTTATTTTTTCTAATCACAAAAATATTATCTGCCCATAGAGAAATGGAAAGTTAATAACAATACAACTTCGTAACTCAGAAATTATGTGGCAATAATTTCTGAGTTATAAAGTTGTGAATGATTTTATTTATTTTTAATTTCTCTTCCAACATATATTTTTATCACCAGAAAAAAAAATTATGCTTACAATTCAAGAACTGAAAAGGTTGATTTGCTTTCACAATCCATAGGGGCCCTGACCACCCCCTGGGATGTCACCCCACTTCCCACAGCTCTAGGCAGGACAAAACTCAGAGCTCCCAGGACTCCAGAGCTGAGCACCTGAGAAGTCTGTGCCTTGGGCCAGCCTGAGCTGCAGGGGCACATTGAGTAGAGTTGGGTTGGGCTTTGGAGGGTGGGGGCAGCACACAACAGGTGCATCTTAGCCTCATGGCCAACAGGAAGACATATGAGAAGAGGACAGAGAGGCCACATGTCTGGGTGTCCAAGCCCAGCTGTGGAGATGGGGCCCTCCTTACTGCGATAGCAGCGATGCAGTCCTCAGTTGTCTCCTCTGTGGTGCACTCTAAGGCACCTCCACTTAGGACACTCCACTCATCACACTTGACCCTCTCATGGTGACCCACTGCACACCACCGCACCCTCGGGGAGTCTTCCACACCTAGGACAGATGGAGAAAAACCAGGGATCCAAAAGAAGTCCCAATATGAATCTGGGAGCTTAGTGCCACTGGCTACAGAATGGCTACCCACTGGGACCCTCAATCGCAGCAGCAGAGTGGCCACATCTCATGCCCATATCACCATTCATTCCTACCTATCATCCTCCAGGAGAAATGGAGAACTCAGTACTCAGAAAGAGCAGTGTAGGCAGAGCAGTTCCCCACCCTCGTTACCCCACCTCCTTGGGTATATCCTCCTGAGGGAAGGCCTTTCTGAGCACCTGCCCACATTAGGACCTTTCAGAGTTTTCTCTGACAGGAATGGGTTCTCCCACCCAGTAGCATTCCCCCGGTGATAGTCATGTGCTCTCTTTTGGGTGGGCCTGATGGCTCTCCCCCTTACCCAATGTCTGCGCACCACAGGATGCCCACAGCTAACACAGTGGCTTTTGTAGATGCTCAGTAACTATTGGTTGACTAAATGAGGACAAAAGTAAGGAAAGTAGAAGGAAGTAATGAACCACAGGGATCCAGAGAAAGGCAAGAGCTGGATTAACACCCTCCGAAATTCTAATTCCACTCCTAATAGTGGCAGAGGCCACATTCCCACTTAGGTTGTCAATGTGCTAGTTTCCCTGTCATATAGACCTAACACTGGGTGGGGTAATCCTGGTTAATACACAGGAGCAAGAACCATCATTACTTCAAGTTGACTGTAATCTGAAGATCTTCAAAACCCTTTTGTAATCTCATAATTCAGGCCTTTCCCCCAGCTCAGCAGAAAATCCCCCCACTAACCCAGTGCATTTGGTAGCTCCACAGGCCAGTGAAGGTTGCATGAGGTGAGGCTTGCGGGCACTGGGAAAGCCCCTCTGGCTTTCCTGCTCTGCTGTCCTCATAGGCCCTTACCTATATTTAGACGCTGAATGGCAGAAAAATATTCGTATCCCACGTATAGCTTGGCGTCCATCTTGGGAGGGACTCTTAAAAACCCATCGGTAGCATCTGTAAAGAGCAAGTCCTTCCCATGAGGAGAGGCAAAGAGCTGGAATTCTGTTGACTTGCCTTTTCCAAAATGTTCCTGTTCAAAGGATAAAAGAAACAGAGGAGGGAAGCTGGTATAGCAAGGGAAAGGGAAAACAAATCCAAAACCAGACAAGGACAACTGGAAGGGAGAAAATATGAGCACCTGAGAGTGAAGACAAAGCACCCAGGGATGCCTGGGTGGCTCAGTGGTTAAGCATTTGCCTTTGGCTCAGGTCATGATCCCAGAATCCTGAGATCAAGTCCTGCATGAGCCTCCCTGTAGGGAGCCTGCTTCTCCCTCTGCCTGTCTCTGCCTCTCTCTCTATGTCTATCATGAATAAATAAATAAAATCTTAAAAAAAAAAAAAAGACAAAGCACCCAGCCCACCAAAGTCCCTGTAGTTCCCGGAGTTCTCATGCCTCTCTCCAGGGAATGCTTTACCCAAATCCCAGCCAGTCTACTGGGTGGAGCTTCAGGGAAACTGCTAGAGGCTGTTCCCCAAGATCCACACCAAGAGGTATGGGTTGCTATATGCCAGGCAGCTGCCTTTCTCCAATAGTCCCATGGGGCAGGCAGCAAAGGCTGTCTCATTGCTGGCCATCCCACTGTCCCCAGTAGCTCTGGTGGTCTTCATCCCGGAACTGCTGATGGTCCAGTGCCTGCCACTGAGCCTGGAGGTCAGGAGTCCTGGGTTTTTCTCTGACCTCAAGCCTACCTGGGAATTTTCTGCCTCCAAAAAATGGAAGGGCCCTTTCTTTGCCTACAACTCCCACTAACTGGCCCAAAGCCATTTCTGACTATAGCACCTACCTCCCAAGCTCTTTCCAATGTCTGTCTGCTTTTTGCTTTTGCAATGGCAAAATGTGAAATGTCACCTGCTGCCCTCTTTGGCAAACTGCCCCCTCCTTCCTAGAGGTATGCACAGCTTCCTTCCCAGGGCTCAAGAATCCCACTACATTTGCCCTGCAAACCAGTTCCTCTGTCCTCTACAAAGTACACAATCCACGCCCCCAAGGTTGTACCATTTCATCTGATGATAATTTGTATGTGTACTCATCATGTCCCTCACACTTGTCGGGGAGCAACTCAAGGGAAAGTCATTGTCCACTCATCTCTGAATCTTCAATGCTAAGCAGAGAGCACCAACAGAGAGGGGCTGGGGGATGAATGAGGGTTGGCTAGGAGAGGCTGCTACCAACACCAGATGGAGAGAACACTCATGGCCAGGGAACCTGCCACTGAGGGAAGTCAGGAGGACAGGAGCACATGCCAGCAAGGTAATAGGGGAAAACTCCATGGAGGAGGAGTTTTCTCCCCTACATCTTGAGGACCCCTCTAGAACTGAAAAGGAAAAACAAAGCAATGAGGCACTTCTACGGAGTCTGGTCCATGGAGTTGATGATGCCAGATGAGGGGTTCATGGCCTCTGTTGTCTATAACATTTACAGACTGAGTGGCTTTTCAGCAAAGCAAATGATGCGTGGCATGGTTCCTGTCCTATGCCCAAAAGAACTTTCAGAGTGGCTACAATGGAGTGTAGGAGAATGCCCCAAATCCAAACAGGGACACCCCCCCTCCCACTGCTAAGCAGGAGGTGAGGATGGAGGGTGGGAATACCTGGGCCTGGTTGAGAAGCTCCCAGATCAAGTCTTCCTTGCCCCCTATGTTTCGAGCCATGACAGCATGAGAAGGGAAGAGGGCCAGGTGGCACTCCCTGTATTTGTCCACAGACTTCCGGCTGTTGTCCAGGCAGAGCAAATCATAGTGGTCACTGTCAGTCATGTTTGCCAGGTTCTCTGGAGGAGGAAACCCCAAATGAGCCAACTGCAGACAGAGCCATGAGCTGTGGTCTCTGCTCTTCCCTGAATTGCAAACTATTTGACCTTGTTGTAATAACTTTCTAGGCCCAAAATGGAGTGGCTGCTGGGCAGGTGCCACATAAGCAAGCCAAAATTTAGATAGTTTTTGTGTCCCTGTCAGTCAGCCAGTCCCCAAACACAAGGCCCACTCTGGGCCCTCTCATCCCATACAAGGTTGACTGTGTGGTCCCAGCCAATCAGAAGCAAGGAACCTCCAAAAGGAACCAACCAACCCATACCTTGATCTTGAACTTCTAGTCTCTGGAACTGTGAGACAATAAATTGCTGTTGCTTAAGCTACCCAGTTTGTGGTACTTTGTGATAGCAGCCCTAGCAAACTCATAGAGGTCTTTGGGGTTCATAAATTCTCATACTGAAAGAGGAGGAGTACAATTAGAGTTCTTGTGAATGGCTTAATTAGGTATGTTGTAGAGAAAACACACTCTACATCTTGATATTGAAAGAAAAAATTTAAAATGATTTAGTAATGTCAGAATTAAATCAAGACTCAATATGATAAAAAAAAAAGACTCAATATGATTTAATAGCTTCAAGAAGACAGAACTTCTCTACATGAATCACTCAGGGGCCCAGTGGTGGTAGCAGCTCCACACCAGTACTCGTTTGTACCCCCAGAAGCCTGATGGATAGTCATAACCTTCTACTTATAAAACGGTGAGTGATCTTATATATCAGCAGACAAAGGACTTTCAGCAAAAATAAACCATAATGTCCTGGGACCACCTGTTGTTTCCAGAAAGTGAAGATGTCTTCAAATACTTCAGAGTGAGAGTTAGAAGCTGCTGCCCACTGCAGCAACTAGAGGAAATAACAAGACAATTATCCGGAACAACTTGATTCCAAGAGTAGAAACCCACATATGACCCCACTAATTAAATTTACCATAATAAGACAGGCATCAATTCCCAAAATACCAACAAACCGGGTCAGTGTGTGATAATGAAGGGACAGTGAATTGTGAATGGCTGAACAAAGGAACAAACAACACCGAGCTCCTATTTCATGCTAGAGAAAGGCATGAGGTTATAGGGATCTAAGGCCCATGTACAAAGCAAGGACTTAAAATTCCCTGAGGTAGCCAACATCAATCTTCAAAAAGACCCTAGCATCCTGAATATACGTCTGCTTTAAACATCCTGAGTGATACAAGTATATTCTGTATATGATAGAAATATAATTGGTTACAAAACAAAACCCAGATTCTATAAATTCAACTTGTCTGAAATTTATGTTGTTTCTTTTTTGTTTCTTTCTGATTCGTTGTTCAAAACTGTTAAAAATTGTTTTTTTTTTAATGTAGAAACAAAAAAGAAATATATTTTTGTCTACAGTAGTAATGCTTTTGCAACACATCTAGTTGTAGATGTGCTAAGAAGTTCTGAAACTGTTATAATAATTTGTGTGTTTGTTTAAGGTATTTATAGCATTTAGGAACCATATTTACACTGAAGCATTCGGGAGAGTGTGATTACATTTGAAATGGACATTGCAGTGGCTAAGATAATTATTAAAACCTCTTTCATCTTATTAATTGGTAAATACCATTTAAATGTTCAGAAAATTTGTTTAGTAGATTTACAGACTGCACAAATTGAACACTAAACAAAGTATAGCAGAAATGGGTTTTATACAGAAACTCTCCTATTTCATTAACAGTCTTGTCATTACCCATCTCTAGACGTAGGGAAACTTTCAGGCAAGAGCCAGTTCCCCCGGCCAGGGTATGGCTCACGTGATTCTTCCTCCATCCAGAACTTACCAAACACTGTCACATGCCTTAGGAAGGCCACATCCCCTACACCGTCCTGCAGACACCTGAGGAACAGGACAGCAGTAGTCAGGCCAGTCTCCGTGATTTGGGCTCACCTCTGCCCAGTGCAACCCCTCTGAGGCTCTGCCCTGACCACTGGCTCACAGGGCTTTGCCCACAGTTTCCCAGGCTTCCACGTGTCCTCACAGAGGCCATGGCCCTGAGGGGACTTTATACCTCGACAGCCAACCCGAGTCTGAAGCAAGCAGGAGCTCTGTACCACAACACGGGTAACTCTGGTGAGGAATCATGTGGAGTCACCTTCTATTTCAAAGGTAGCCTAAAGTGACTGACTTTTTTTTTTTTTTTAATAAAGGCTTAAAGCCTAATATAGAGGATAAAAACTCAGGATAGTCTTGGGTTCCTGGACAGTTTCATTCTGGTTTTGAGTAGTAGCTTTGTCTCTTATAGACATACAGAGGTGCCTGCAGGGGGCTGAGATGGAGTTGGGAAGAGGCAGGCACATGACACAGGGAGAAGCTCAGACAGAAAGAAGCAAGCTGGGAGATCCTGGCCTTTGGCCCAATGGACGCCCAAGCCTGTGTCTATGAATCCCAGAGTCCCAGATATAGCTTGGACCCTTCAACGAGTCCCAGAGACCTTGTTGGTCCAGGAGGGTAGCACACAGACCCTACGCTCCTCAGGACGTTAGGAGTGAGGGCAGGCCATGGGAGGCACTCAGGACCCTGGGTTTCACACTGACACCCTAGGTGATCTGAGAAGGTCCTATCCACTCCCTGTACATTAGTTTCTCTGTCATCAGAGTAAGGAAGAATGGCAGGGGCGGGGAGGGGGCCCCCCACTCACTTGAAGGCGCCCGAGTAGCCAAAGTACGGTTCCTGGAAGGAGCAGGCACATTTGTCTGTCCCTTCCCCCACACACAGTTGACACAGCCTGGGGAACTCCATCCTGTTTGCACAGGGGACACAGCTGCCGACGAAGAACTGGGCCATTTCTGCTGTGGCTGCTTAACACAGACACAAGGACCTAAGGACACGAACCAGCAACCTCCAGGTTGCACGTGTGTGTGAGCGAGTGGCCCTAGGTGAGAGCCCACGAGGCTGCACACACTTCCCAGAACTGTCTCAAGGAAGCAGATGTGCAGAGGTGGCTGATAGTGCCCATGGCTGAGGAGACGGATGCCCCAAGGTCCCCACTGTTCAGGCATCACCCTAATGCGTGGGCCTGGGGCTCCAGCCCACCAGATGCTTCCTAGCTTGTCCACTCAAGACACAAGGGCGGCTGACCTACACTGAGCCGAGCTGCAATCCCAGTACCACTTGTTAACTCACCGCCATGGAGGCCCTAGGTGTGGTAAGCAGAACTCCAGACACCACAGGACCTCCGACAGTCCCTCCTCACCTCAGAACTCGGTCCCACCCACCCCTCTCCCCTTTGGATCCAGGGGCTGTGGTAGCTTATGGGGATTCGTCTTCCAGGAATCCATGGAAAGGTGTTGGGATAACTTGCCTGGTGGTTGGTAGGGGACATGCCAACAGCCACACAGACATGCAGCAGTGTCTGACACTGAGGCGAGGAAGACCCCAAGAGAGGGCAAACATGGTCAGAGCTGTGGCCCCGGCTATAGTACTCTATCTGGCCCCAGTGGCCCCTTGTCCCTATCACAGGCAAAACGTGAATGCTACAGAGTTGGCAGGCCTCAAAAGTGCAGAAAGACTTGGCCATCATCTTCCAAGGGCTAAAGAGGCACCCTAGGCTCCCTTGGCTCATCATAACTGTACAAGAAGTATCAAAAAAAAAAAATCATGCCTCAGGTCCACTCGTCTCTTCTTGCCCCCATCCCAAACCCTTCCCCCAAGCCCTTACTCTGAGACCTGCCTTCTGGTGCCTATAATCTCTAGTGAGCCTTCCTGAGAAGCCAGAAGGAAGTGCCCCTTTCTCACGAGCCTCAACCTGGCCCTTGTTGAGCCAAATTGCTGGGATTACAACAAGTATGTGGTGGTGGGGAGCTTAGAGACCAAGGCACCTTTGCTGAGAGAAGATTCAGCTGTCAGTTCCCAAGGGTTGCTGCTGCAGCAACCCCAGCTGATGACATTTTACTCAGGGTATCCTCACCCCATCTTGCTGTTTGTGAAACTGGTGTACCTTATACAGTGATTGTATGGCCCCAGTACAATCCACGTGGGCGACTGGAGTAGGAGTCCTGCCTGAGGGCACCCGGCCTTAGCCAGCTTACCTTCTTCAACAGAGACAGAAGGAAAAAATATCCTAATGGGGATGTTCCACCCAGCAGACCATCCTAGGCCCGGGTGACAGGACTTCTTGCCTTGGAGCCCTTTCAGCTGGATGTTGCTGTCCTTCTTCACCACGGCCACAGCATAATGAAGGGTTTGTGGATCTGCAAAGAAGCAGAAAGAAAGAAGGGCTAAAGAAAGGTACCACGTGGTCACTAACTCATCTTGCAGAGTGTGTGCAATGGGCAGCTTTAGGGGATCCTAGGATCTGTACCATCCCCCGGTGAACAGATAGAAAAGAAAAAGAAAAAGCCTTTGATTAGCAGGAGCGGGGACAGTCCCTTTTCAAGGCAATGAACACTGGTGCCTTTCTGTCAGCGCCTCTAAGCCAGTGGAGACATGGCGCTGGGGGCCACCAGCTACTACAGGGCCTGCAGGGCTTGCTCGGGGAGATCTTCAGCTGCCAGTCATTGTTATGTTACTGTTGGCTTTTCTCCCTTCTCTGCTTCTCTGTCTGCAGCCCAGACACAAGGGTGAAGATCTTAGAGGAAGGGTGCAGGGGGACCCCAGGATCTTGCCAGAGCCCCGCAAGTTGGAGTCTGATTGAGGTGGGCAGGTCTCATGCACACAGTGGTGACACTAAGATAAAAATGGAGAGGAGGCAAAGCCTTATTCTCCGACTCCCCCCAAACCTCTCATCACAGCATTCACAGACTCCTGCTCTGTAGCACCTGCAGGGGACTCAGCACAGGGGAGAGGCTGTCCAGGTCTGTGTGTCTCCAGAGGCAGGCCTCCCAGGGGTGTCATCCCACTGGGTAGGCGATGAACCCCAGACAGCACTGCCCCCTCTCATCCAGCAGTACCAAGGGTACTTCCATTGGGATGCACACAGCTCATGGCTTTCCAGGGAGAATCCACATTCCAGGCCTTGTGGGTCAGTGTAGATGACAGCCTCCTTCAATCCAAAGAGCTCGGGCAATTCTCTTCAGGTGTAATGTTGACAGAGACCCCGCCTTCCCCCCATGGCTGCAGTGTCAAACCAGAGACCTGGGGCCCCGGGGAGAACGCACTGTTTTTTGACCCATGGAATTCGGCCACGATGGGCTTCAGGTTGAAGGGGGGCAGGCCCGCCTCAAACACCAAACCTGCTTCAACGGTCACAGCATCTGCTTCGTTTGCCTGAAAGAAAAGAGACCAGACCGTGAATGGAGCTCCCAACTCAGCCCTCTGCAGGGATGTTTGACCCATAGATACTTGCGTGGGTCAGACCTCCTTCCCTCCCTAGCATCCACTCAAATGTCACCTCAGTGAGGCTCTCTCCAACCACATCTTAGAACTCCCACCTCATGCATAAATGCTAGACTCCTCTTTGTTTTTTCCTTAGCCCTTATCAACTACCTGACAAACTTTTGTTGTTTATTCCATGGTCTCCCCTTTGGAATGTAAGCTCCACCAAGATGGGTGTGTGTGTGTGTGTGTGTGTGTGTGTGTTTTCCTACTACAGGTAGATGTTCAATAAATGTTTGCTGGATAAGTGAGTGAATTGTCGTAATTGTGACAGAAATTGTGAATTTCTATCTGTAAGTCATGGTTTGCACTCACAGATCTGGATTCCCTGTTAAGTATCTGTCAGCCCAGCATTCCTTCCTTCTTGTGAGAGGCAGCAACTTCACAGCCTTTTCTCAGAAATGAGATTGGATCATTTCTCAACGCATCATGGAAATCATTTTTTAAATTCATTGATTACTTAACGTTTGAAGTAACTTGACTTTATCTGAATTTATGTATTTATTATTCTTTTAGAGATTTTACTTATTTATTCATGAGAGACACACAGGGAGAGGCAGAGACATAGGCAGAGGGAGAAGCAGGCTCCCTCCGGGTAGCCTTACTTGGGGTCTGATCCCAGGACCCCAGGATCATGACCTGGGCCAAGGGCAGAACCTCAACCACTGAGCCACCAAGGGGCCCCAACTTTATCTGAATTTATTATTGCATTTCTATATATTTTCTTCCTTTTTCCCCATCCTGTCTTCCTTACATACATACTCATATATTTATATATACAGGTGTTGTATATAATTAACACTGTGCTGATTGTATGTATCAGAACCCAACTTAAATTAACTTGAGAAAAGGAGGAATTTAGTATAAAGGTAAAAGGACAAGAAGGCCACTGGGCCTAGTGAACACCGTCAAGGTCAGAAGCAATTATAGACATAGGTTTCAGTTCGTAGCCATGGGCTCCAGGTTGTGACTATGGTTCCAGATTGTTCTTGCTCTTCCCTCGCTTTACATACACCTTCCTTTCTTGGCTGCCTCTTCCTTAAGCTCCAAGAGCAGGTGCAAAGACAGTAGTGTCATAGAGACTATTTAACCTGCTCCCACGATTGCACTGGGTCAAATTCTTGTGACAAATCATTCCCCTCACTCGTAAATGGATTAGAGAAAAATAAATAAATAAAAGTTTGTGTGAATGCTTATGACGCCAATTGAGCATTTCCAAATTATTTTCCAGAAATGACACAAAATTTATCATTTATAATGCCAATAGCAATGCATCCTAATGTCACAGAAACCTACCAGCAAGAAATGCTATCATTTAAAAAATGTTATTACATTTCTAGGTATAAACTGTTACTTTAAGAAATGGCCTTATTGGGCAGCCCAGGTGGCTCAGCGGTTTGGCGCCTGCCTTCAGCCCAGGGTGTGATCCTGGAAACCTCCCACATCGAGCTCCCTGCATGGAGCTTGCTTCTCCCTCTGCCTGTGTCTCTACCTCTTTCTCTCTCTCTGTGTCTCTCATGAATAAATAAATAAAATATTTTTTAAGTGGCTTTATTTGCATTTATTTGCATTTGATTATCAAAAAGGATGAATATTTTTTCCTTTGTTTATATCATTTATTAGTTATAAATTCTTTTCTGTGAGTGGTTTGTTCATAGCTTATTATTTTTTAAATATTTCTCATACATCTTGTTTTTTTTTTAAGATTTTATTTATTTACTTGACATACACAGAAAGAGAGAGGAGCCCAAGCAGGGGGAGTGGCAGGCAGAGGGAGAGGGAGAAACAGGCTCCCTGCTAAGCAGAGAGCCCAACGCAGGGCTCAATCCCAGGACCCTGTAATCACGACCTGAGCTGATGGCAGAAGCTTAACTAACTGAGCCACCCAGGCATCCCAAGCATTTCTTATAAATTTAAATGATATCTTTATCTAGTTTTTATATTATGCTGTTTTGTCACACTTGGTGTGAATATATTTTCATATGCTTAAGGCTTTAAAAAAATTTTGTCAGAGATTTATAATTTTTACATTTCCAAGGTTATCTACCTCTATGATTTATATTGTTATGTCTAATCTGTATTAGTCAAATTCAGTCAAACTGAGATCTTGTTTTGGTGAATGAATTAAACATTTCATTTGATTTTTTTTTTTTTTTTTTGCTAAATAGCTACCCAATTGTCCAGTTAAAGAATCTTTTCTCAAAAAAAAAAAATCTTTTCTCAGCCATTTATTTAGAAAGTTTGCCTTATCATACAAATCTATGTAAATCTACACATATCTTACCTAAACTTAGTAAACCTAGGGCCCTAGTGCCCTAATGTTGGATACTGATCATAGTTGGCATCTGTATCATAGCACGTAGACAACTAGATAGGTGGATGTATATAAAGAAAGCTGTTAATGTGTGTGGATTTTGTTCTCTTCCAGGTCTCTTACATCTACACCAAAGACGCTGGTCTTTGTAACACTGCTATTTTAATATTTTATAGTTTCAGGTAGGTCTCAGCCACTCCTTTACTGCTGATTTTCTTTTTATAATACTATTTATATTCTCATCCATGTGCTTCTTCTTAGGATTTTATAATTATTTAATTGATTCTTTTTAAGAGATTATATTTAGATGAAAATTATGTTAAACTTACTAACTTTGGGAAAATATGCAAGTATATGATATTTAGTCTTCCCATCTAGGAATATGGCATGTTTTAATTTATTAATAAATATTGCTCATCTGTCCTAGACTTTTGTATTATAACAATCTTGCACATCTCTCATATGATTGTTTTTCCTGGAATGTTTTTTTATTATATTATAGTAGAATATATTATAGTATACTAGAATTATAGTTTATTATTTTAAATGAACATGTGTCACAATTTTAGTGTACTTCCCAGCTAATGACCGTTAAATATGAAAATGACATTGTGATATGTTTCTTTTGCCAAACTAATTTATTCATTAATAATGAATTATAGTAGTATTTTTCTTGATCCCACTGTACTTTCCAGGCATGCAATCAACTGTAAATATTGATATTTTGTTTCTTTCTATCTCATAGGCATTTGTATCTTATATCTTTCCTGGGAAATTCTAAAAACAAATTTAAGTAATAATGGTGATACTTATTGTATCATCATCACTTATTGTACTAAAATACAGTACTTCTTGTTTATTTCTGGCTGTTTATGGATTTCTCTTCCAGTGCAATTCTGGCCTTGCTTTACTGCAGGCATCTTCACTGAATCCTTCTCTATTAGTTGTTTCATTACTATTATTGTCTTACTATTAGTGAATGTTGAGCACTTGTATTGTTTTCTACACATAGTCCCTGTATTTTCACGTCTTCAGCTTACTTCTTTCTCCTATAAAGCATAGTCTAGTTCCCGCAGGAAGAAAACTCTTCTGAAGCAATAGATAATAACAAGCACAGAGAAAAGAAGTATGAATTTTCTTCCACTCTCCTGTAGGCAGCTGTAACTTACCGTAATGGCCTTGATGCACTCAAGGTGAGAAGTTCTCTTCACACAGGTGACATGAGGACCATCCTCTGGAAGGACTCTTTTCATATTGTCACTGAAACTGGAGCACTTCCTGGCCTCATGATTTGAGATAGTGCACCACCTCACAGTTTTCCCAGGAACAGCCAGACACAGCCCTAGGGGACAGAGGCCAGAGGTATGAAGAAAACACAGTTCTCATCTTTCTCTGCTGAAAGAAGAGTTTAAAGACAGGTAAAGGTGGGCAGCCTGGGTGGCTCAGTGGTTTAGCACCACCTTCAGCCCAGGGAGTGATCCTGGAGACCCGGGACCGAGGCCCACGTCAGGTTCCCTGCGTGGAGCCTGCTTCTTCCTCTGCCTATGTCTCTGTCTCTGTCGGTGTCTCTCATGAATAAATTAAAAATCTTAAATAAAAATAAAAATAAAGACAGGTAAAGGGTTGGCTGAGTGGGATAGAGAAAAATTGGGTTGGCTGCATGGCTCACATGAATTCTCAGATCCCATTTCTCTGATTGTGCCTTTCCTCTTGGAGAAAAAAAAGCATCTCCCAAAAGTCAAACATAGAATTATATAACCCAGAAATCCCACTCCTCAGTATATATCCCAAAGAATTGGAAAAGGGTACTCAAATACACATACACAAATATTCATAGCAGCACTGTTGCCAATGGTCAAAAGCAGAAAAAAACCCAAAAGAACCTCAATGGATGAATGGATAAACAAAATACGGTATATCCATTCCATGGAATATTATTCTGCCATAAAAAGAATGAAATCCTTCTATATGCTCCACATTGATGAACCCCAAAAATATGTCAAGTGAAAGAAGCCAAATATAAAAAGCTACACATTATATGATTCATCTTACATGAAATATGTAAAATAGGTAAAAAAAAAAGAGAGAGAGACAGAAAACAAACTGGTGGTTTCCAGGGACTGGAAGACAGGAGAATGGGTACTGACTGCTTAATGGGAACAGGTTTTTCTTTGCGGGTGATGAAACTATTTTGGAATTAGACAGAGATAATAGTCGCAAAACACTGTGAGTATATTAGATGCCACTGCATTGTACACTTTTAAGTAACTGATCGGACGTTAGTGAACATCACCTCAGAAAAGAAAAAGAAGGGATCCCTGGGTGGCGCAGCGGTTTGGCGCCTGCCTTTGGCCCAGGGCGCGATTCTGGAGACCCGGGATTGAATCCCACCCACATCGGGCTCCCGGTGCATGGAGCCTGCTTCTCCCTCTGCCTATGTCTCTGCCTCTCTCTCTCTGTGACTATCATAAGTAAATAAAAATTTTTAAAAAATTATTAAAAAAAAAAGAAAAGAAAAAGAAAAAAGAAACCTATGGGAAGGAATCTTGAGCCTACTGATTTACTCTTTCTTTTGACATTGGGTACTCTGACCTCACATGGTACTATTTGCTGGAGCATTAAAATCAGTGCATGTTTATTTCACTGGCATTTTAAGCTATATTAATAAGTGTAGAGAATATTACAAAGGCAAAATGCTCTTTACAAACCTGTAGTACTAATTTGAGCCAAACGTTATTTTAAATAAAATCTAGAAGATGAAAGTTACAACAGTAGCAGCTCCTCATTTTTTTTTAATATTTATTTATTTATTTTTCATGATAGTCACAGAGAGAGAGAGAGAGAGAGGCAGAGACACAGGCAGAGGGAGAAGCAGGCTCCATGCACCGGGAGCCCGATGTGGGATTCGATCCCGGGTCTCCAGGACCGCGCCCTGGGCCAAGGGCAGGCGCCAAACCGCTGCGCCACCCAGGGATCCCGCAGCTCCTCATTTTTTATGAAGTCCAGGGTATTGAACTACCCAAGTCTGTTTGATTCCAAAATCTGTACTGCCTTTTAACTGTCCGTAAGTAGGAAATATCAAAAGAAAGAGGACAGGAGATGCCAAATTACCTTTGACAGAATTCCATATGAAAGACAGAATGACACATGGAGCCCCTCAACTCTATCTGAAAAAGTCTTTGATAGTAGCAACCCAGGGAAGGGAGAGCAAGCTAGGAATGGAACTATAGAGGCCAAGCGCCCTTGTGCAACATAGTTTGGAGTCAATTAGCTTACATTTGCATTTTGAGCCTTTCAAAGCATGTTTACTCTGCTTGCTAATCTAGATTGCTGAAACATTTTGTGCTCAGAAATAACTGATAGCAGTAGAAACAATACAACTCTATAAATGAAAATAGCTTTGTAAGCAGGCTAAATTATACAAAGAGCTACTGTATCCAACTACATACAGTTTTTTTTTTTTTCCTTTTTCAAAGGTATACACTTTTGGGGAAAGCCTTTTTAAAAGCCTATGTTTTTAATCACCACCATGCTTATGTCCAAATGATTAAAACTAGTTTCTGCCCTTCTAGTTTCTTTTTTAAGTGTAAAAGAGGCAAAGATAATACTTTCATTATTTCTGTTTAACATAGTCTTAGCCATTTTAATAAGATGCAAAAGAGAAATAAAAGGGATACAGATTGGAAAAGAAGACAAAATTTTTTTTATTCACAGATAACCTGTTTGTCTATATAGAAAGTTTTAAGGACTCTACAAAAAAGCCACTAGAATAAATAAGTTTAATAAGTTCACAGGGGAAAAAAAAAGAAAGTTCACAGGGTTTGACTTGATATACTAAAATCAATTAAATTTCTATAATACTAAAAAGAAAAAATGTAAAATGAAAGATTTTTAAATACTACTTACAATGGCATCCAAAAAATATGAAACATCTGGGGATAAATTTAATAAATTATTTTTAGTTTTTATTTTTATTTTTTTAGAGAGAGGGACACATGGAGGATCAGAGGAAGAGGGAGAGAGAGAATCTTAAGTAGGCTCCATGCCCAGGGTGGAGCCCAAAATGGGGCTGATCTCACAACCCTAAGATCATGACCTGACCCAAAATCAGGAGTCAGATACTTTAACTGATGAGCCACCTGGGCACTCAAAATATAACAAATTATTGATAAGACTTGCACAATAAAAACTACAAAATATTCCTAAGATGAATGAAAGAAGACTAAATAAATACATACAGAGTGCTCATAGACTACAAAACTCAACACTCCTGTGAGTGTTGCCAATTCTGTGAAACTGAGTAAAGAAAACCTCATTTAAATTATAGCAGGGGTGGCTCAGTTAGTTAAGCATTCAACTCTTGATTTCAGCTCAAGTCATGATCTTGTGGTCCTGAGATCAATCCCCACATAGGGATCTGCGCTCAGTGGGGAGTCTGCTTGTCCCTATCCCTCTGCTACTCTCCCCTCCTCAAATAAATGACTAAAATTTTTAAAAAATAAAATAAAATAAAATAAAATAAAATAAAATAAAATAAAATAAAATAAAATAAAATAAAATAAAAAAGCAGGAAGGCTAGAAGTGACAGTTCCCATACCCTGACTAACACTCCTTGTCAATCGCAAACCCCAGTAGGAAGAGAGGTACCCTAAATTCCTAACAGGAAGAAGCCTATACTTTACTACCCCAGCAGGAGGAAGAAATTTTCTCCTTGCCAGGCAACAGCCCAGCCAATGAGAGACTGTCACAACTCAGCCAATGAAAACACACTACACTCAGAATTCCCAGTTTACTTCATCGGACTTTTTGTTTATTATAGCCTTAACCAACTTCTCCCTTTCTCTCTCTCTCTCTCTTTAAAAAAAACAAATTTACCTGTCTTTTGTTCTCTAGTCTTGCCTATGGTTTTGCTGTAGCTTGCATGTCCTGAAATGTAACTTTCTGCTATTCCCAAATAATCCCATTTTTGCTGGTAAAATAATTGACAGGGTTTTGTTTTGTTTTGTTTTTGAGGTTAACACTTCTCAAAATGATCTATAATTTAATGCAAACTCTACAATATTTCAAGACTAAATGCCCTTTTTATAGTCATTAATAAGCCAATTCAAAAACATATATGGACACACAAAATATCTAAATGGCCAAATCAACACTGAAGTAGTATCATAGAGTTGGAGGGCTTATTCTACCTAGAAATCAGGTATTTTATATTTATTTATATTTATAAGAAATCAGCTTAGGGACCCCTGGGTGGCTCAGTTGAGCATCTGCCTTTGGCTCAGGGAGTGATCCCAGGGTCCTGGGATTGAGTCCCACATCAGGCTCACCACAGGATGCCTGCTTCTCCCTCTTCCTATGTCTCAGCCTCTCTCTCTGTGTCTTTTGTGAATAAATAAGTAAAGTCTTTAAAAAAAAAAACAGAAAGAAATCAGCTTATTATAAAGATGCTGTAATCAAGACAGTGTGATATTGGTACAAGGAGAGACATAGAGCTTAATAAAACAGAACAGAGTCTAGAAATTAAGCTACATTTATAGGGTCAGTAGATTTCCAACAAAGCTACTAAGGTAATTCAGCGGAGAAAGAATATCCTTTTCAAAAACAAGTCCTAGAATAACCGGATATTCATGTGAGAAAAATGAATCTCATCCTTTACTTCAACCATATACAATAACTACAAATGTAGCATAGACCAAAACACAAAAGCTGAAGCTATAAAACTTCTAAAATAAAACAAAAGACAATATTGCAACTTCGGGGGTTGCCAAACATATTTTTAGAGAGGACACAGAACATACAAATCAAAAAATTAAATTTGTTAATTTGATCAAAATGTAAAACATTTGCTCTTCAGATGATAGCATTCAGAAAATGGAAAGCTAAGCCATAAACTTGGAAAAAAATAATTGCAATACATCTGTGTGACCAAGGACTTGTATCCAGGATATATAAAGAGCTTTTAAATTCAATAATAAGTCAAATAACCCAATTTAAAAATGGGACAAGATTTGAATACATAATTCATAAAAGATATATGAGTAACCAGTAAGAACATAGAAAAATGCTCAACATCATTGTTCATCAAAGAAATGCAAAGCAAAACCATAGTTATATACCATAACATACCTATTAAAAGGGTTAAATGTTAAAAGACTAACAATACAAAGTGTGGGTGGGATGTGGAGGAAATGAAATTCTCCTACATTGCTGGCAGGAATGTAAAACAGTACAACTACTCAAAAAAGTTTGGTATTTTCTTAACTAGTTTAAGAAAATTTTACTCCTAGAAATTTGCCTGAAAGAAATGAAAATGTATGTCTACCCAAAGACTTGTACACTAATGTTCACAGCAGCTTTATTCATAATATCCCCAACCTGGAGACAAGCTAAAAATCAGTCAACAAGTGGAGAGGTAAACAAACTATGGTGAAACCATACAATGGAACACGGCTTATCAATAAAAAAAAATGAACTTTGATATATGCAACAATGTGAATGAGTCTCTAAACGATTGTGCTGAGACCAGACACAACAGACTGTGTACTGTATGATTCCATTTCTTTGAAATGGCAAAACTTACCTATAGTGGCAGAAAGTGGGAATGACTGGAAAGAGGACGGTTTGGGAGTGATGAAAATGTTCTGTACCTTGATCGTGGTGGTGGTTACATGGATAGGTATAGTTGTCAAAATTCACTAGACCACATGTATACTTAAAATGAGTGTGTTTTATTATATGTGAATTATACTCCAGTAAAAATTATTTTAAAAAAGAGAGACTGCAAGCCAGCTAGACTAGGCCAATTCAATAACACTCCATGCCAGCCATGTGACAATTTCAAGAAAGGGTGATCAGCACCCACTCTGGATTTTTCAGATTGATCCTGGTAGTGGTCACATGCTCACTGTGTGGAGAAATCTCTTAAGCTCCAGAGAGGCTGAGGTAGGAGGTGGAGGCCAAAGTGGACATACAGGCTGTCTGGGAACCTTTGGTCCTTGGCTCTTGCAAGGTCTACTAATGACAAACGCCCTTCTTTTTTTTTTTTTTTTTTTTTAAAGATTTTATTTATTTATTCATGATAGTCACAGAGAGAGAGAGAGAGAGAGAGAGGCAGAGACACAGGCAGAGAAACGCCCTTCTTTTGATCTTAATCTTAAACTATTTTGGTTGCATTTCTGTCATTTGCCATCAGAAGAGTTTTTGTTTTGTCAAAAGAAAACACTGACTTTTGAAGAAAGCACATCGTAGACTCTAGCCTGATCCACATCCAGTGCCCAGTAGGAAGGACTGTGGGCAGTGGAGATGGGGGGAGGCAGGCAGCTCTTGTCTCTGGTTTGTAAATACAGAGCCGATTGGGAAATGAGCTACTGGGCAGTGCCTGGCATTGCCAGGAGAGGAGATGGAGGAAGAAAAAACAACATGCATCCTATCCAGAAGGAACCGGGGAGCAAGCAGGGGGCTTCACTCTGGATTTGCTGGTGGCTGTAGTTGGAACGCGGCTGTACACTACGTTCCCAGCCTTCCCCAGCCCCAGTAGGGCTCACTCTGTGGCCCTATGTGGCAGCATAGGCCTGGGAGGACCCACCATGGCACAGCTTGCCCTTCCTGCCTGTCCTTCTCATGTTCCCAAGTTAGTCCTCTCCTCAGGTAAGACACCTGACCACTCCAGAAGTTATTTAAGACATCCTGAGGCCAGACAGAACCAGGGCAAGAACCGATAGCTGTTGAACCATGCCGGTTGGTTTGTTTGTTTTTTTTTTTTTAAAGATTTTATTTATTTATTCATGAGAGACACACAGAGAGAGGCAGAGACACAGGCAGAGGGAGAAGCAGGCTTCCAGAGGGGAGCCTGATACGAGACTCGATCCCAGGACCCCAGGATCATTCCCTGAGCCAGAGGCAGACGCTCAACCACTGAGCCACCCAGGTGCCCCTGCAGCGTTTTCCACGTGCATGAGCTCATTAACTGTGTACCATTACCTACCTTACCCAGCCAAGAACCCTGGCTCCCCCTGCCCAACACAGGAAGGGGCCACCTACATTTATGTGCAGGATTTTTACCAGTGATAACTCACCTGTGTCTAGAGCTCTGTCATTAGGTACATTATCTCATTCTACTTTCACAGTGTTGGTTATGAAAAAGCAATTCTTACCCAACCGAGGAGGAAACCAGTTCAGAGAGGTCAAGGGATGGCCCAGAGTCACACCGAACTGGGTGGCAGGGGGATCCTATTCTAGAATGATTACGTTTCCCATACATTCCTCATTGTTGTATGATAAGGATGGGAGATGCTGTACAGTTCCAAGCAGGAAAAACTCTTCTCCTTAGATACCAGACAGGTCAAGCATACCTGACATTAAGCCCCTCCCCCGCCTAATACCAACACAGAGCCATGAGCCCTGGGGGAAAACCCCTTCCCTCTTCTAATCCTGTTTCCTTGGCTGTGAACAGGATCAGTAGCTTCCAGGCCAAGTGTCATAAATCTTGTCAGCAATGGGCTAATAAGTATTTTTGGCTTTGTGGGCTATGCGGTCTCGGTAGCAATGACTCAGTTCTGTCCCCAAAGTGGGAAAGCAACCACAGACGATACTTAACCTGAATAAGCATGACTGTGTTCCAATAAAATTTTATTTATGGATACTGACATTTTAAATTCCTGTAATTTTCATGTGTCAAAACAGTCGTTCTTTTTATTTCCTTTCAACCATTTAGAGATGTAAAAATCATCTTTCGCTCATCCAGCTGCACAACATCAGGTGGGCAAGCTGGATCCGGCCCCCTGCTGTAGGCTACAGAAGTTTGTCAGGTGCTTGTCTACACCACAAGCCGAAGCATTTTGGGACCAGCCAGGTGCTGGGTTGCTTGTGGACCCCTTAGACCCAGGCTGTGCAGGGTCCCGCTGCGGCCGACCCTCCGCTGACACCCAGTCCAGGTCCTGAAGGGCAAGACCCCACCGGGCTCCCAGTGCGCACTCACCCAGGGTCCCCGCACACAGCAGGGCGCAGATGGGGAGCCTCATCATCGCGGCGGCCACCGGACACTGACACAGCTCCCGGCGCCCAGGCAGGCTCTGCGTGCCCGGGGGGGTGGGTGGGGCGGATCCGCCTACTAACGGGGTAGCCTTTGGGCGGGTCACCCTTGCCACACCTCCGAGCTCTCCCGGGCCCTCCACGGCTGCAGGGCGGCAAGTCTGCGCGCTATGCTGCCGCCGGCCCGAGGCCGCCCCCTGAGGCCCCGCCGGGAGCTGCGCGGCTGCACCTCTGCTCTCGGGATGCGGGGTCGGGGGGCCACAGGTGGGAGCGGAAGCCACCTGGGAGCCCGCGGGAATGACCGCCTAGAACAGAAGTCCCCTGATCTTCACCTAGCCCAAGCAGCTTAGATGTTTGGAAATCACAGACTCCAGAGGAATGGGGTGGGGGGCAGTCTACAGGGTGAAACTTGGGGACTCTTCCCCCAAGAAAGCATGTGTGCACGTACACACAATGTTTTGCACACAGTTTTCAGGGATCCTCAGACTCTACCCCCTAAAGCACCTCGGTTGCCCACTCCGACTCCCTCCCGGAAGCCCTCTACCACCCCCACCACCCCACCACCCCCACCCCCGCCCAAAAGACAGGGTTTCCTATAACCCTCTGCTGAAGGCTTAAAGTCAGGTGAAATGCTGAACCCCAGAGGGCTGCTTCCGCTTGGTCCTGCGGCCTGCAGCCCAGTCCTTCTGAAGTCTGTGAGCTCCACCTGGGGAAAATTTAAAGTTTTAACAACTTTTGTTTAAGTACAGTAAACATACCTAAAACTTCACACACCCTAAGTGTACAACTTGATGAATTATCGCCAGGTGAACATAGCCTTATAACCAGCACCCACATCATGGAACAGAACATTGACAAGGCCGGGATGGCCCCCCGGTGACTCCTTCCACTTGCCTCCCATCTCCCCCCACAAAGATATACTTTACCTTGACTTCTAACAACGAAGATGAACTCGGTGGATTTTTGAATGTGATAGAGATGGAATCATACAATACATACAATTTTGTGTCTGGCTTCTTTCACTCAAGGTTGTATTCGTGAGATTCCTCTATGATGTGGTGTATAGCTGTCCTTTACGAGTTCTTGGTGCTGCAAATTATCCTGTACTTTAATCGTTCCTGTTGGTAATTGTAGTTTCTTGTTTGGGCTCTTCTAAAGAGCCAGTGAGTGCTGCAATGAACATTCTAGCACATGTCTTTTAGACATGTAGGTACGCATTTCTGCAGGATATTTCTGGGAAGAGTAATTGCTTGGTCATAAAGTAGAAGTATGTCTGACTTTAATATATACTGCCAAACAGTTTTCCAAAATGAAACCAATTTACACTCCCAAGAGTATGAGATTTTGGTTGCTCCACATTTTTAATATTTTAATGGGAATGTTACTGGTTTTGCACTGTAATTTTGAGTTTCTCTAATGATTAATGAGATTGAGCATCTTTTTATAAGCATATTGGCTATTTGGGTGCCCTCTTGTATAAAGTATTGGTTCAAGTCTTTTGCACTAAATACATTTTAAATAGACTTTCCTTGAATTAAGTTTGGGGACTGGCAATACAATTAGTCAAACTACGAACCGAGGCTTGTGTAATAAAGCATCCTCAGAATTGGGCCTTAAGAACATAAAACTGGGGCACCTGGGTAACTCAGTGGTTGAGTGTCTGCCTTTGGCTCAGGTCATGATCCAAGGGTCCTGGAATCAAGTCCCACAGCAGGCTCCCTGTGCCTATATCTCCCTCTGCCTGTCTCTCCCTCTCTCTGTGTCTCTCATGAATAAATAATAAAACTTTTTAAAAAGTGTACACTAGCATTATGTTTATAAAAATGTACATACTTTAATTAAAAATACTTTATTGCTAAAAAATGCCAGCCATCACCTGAACTTTTAGTGAGTCATAATCACTGATCCTAGATGACTGTAACAAATATGACAATAAAGAAAAAGTCTGAAATATTGTGGGAATTGCCAAAATGACACACAGAGACCCATCGCAAGCAAATGCTGTTGCAGAAAATAGTACCTATTGGCTTTTTTGACATAGAGTTGTCACAAACATTCAGTTTGTAAAATAAGACATACAGTATCTGCAAAATACAATAAAGCAAGGTGCAATAAAATGAGGCATGCCTTTATTACAATTCTCATTGCTCTGTGGTATTTCAATGGTGAATATATCATTGAGTACTGACGGAAATTTGGTTGTTGTTTTCTTTTTTTTCCAATTTAAGGCTATTACGGAGTAATAACTGCCATAACAATTCTTGTACCTGTCTGTTGGTGAACATGTGTATGCATTTCTAATGATATATAAACAGGATGCAATTGCTGAATTACAGGGTACACCTATATTCTGCTTTTAATATCTGCATTTTTTGAGGTGGTTGTACAACTTCCACTCTCCTTCTACTTCCAACAGTGTATGAAAGTGCCAGTTGCCCCATATCCTTGTTAATATTCAGTTTGGGATGAAATATAAATTTAAATTTTATTTAAATTTTAGCTATTCTGAAGCACATGAAGTTCATTATTAATATTGTTTTAATATTAATTACCCTGATAACTAATAAAGCTGAATACTTTTTTTTTTAAGCTGAATACTTCTTAATGTTTATTGGTAAATTAGATATCTTCTTTTGTGATGTGCCCTTTTTCCTATTGGATTGTTTGCTTATTTTTTATTGAGTTGTAGTAGTTCTTTATATATTATAGCTACGAGAACTTTGTTGGATGTATTTCAAATATTTTCTCACATTTTGTGGCTTGCCTTTCACTCTCTTAATGGTGTCTTTGGTAAGCAGAAATTTTAAATATTTCTGAATCCAATTTCAACATATTCCTTTATGTTTAGCACTTCTTGTATATGGTTTAAAAAATCTTTGCCTGTACCAAGTTCATGAAAATGTTTTCTTCTGAAAGCTTCATAGTTTTTACCCCTCATATTTAGATCTAGAATCCACCTGGAACTGATTTTTTTTTTTTTTATCCATAGACATTTATTTTCCATTCATGTTAGAAAGAAATTAGGTTAAAAGAAGCAGATGATTTCTTGTTGTGCCTTTTTTTTTTTTTTTAAGATTTCATTTATTTATTCATGAGAGACAGAGAGAGAGAGAGGCAGAGACACAGGCAGAGGGAGAAGCAGGCTCCATGCAGGAAGCCTTACGTGAGACTCGATCCCGGGACTCCAGGATCACACCCTGGACTGAAGGCAGCGTTAAACTGCTGAGCCACCTGGGCTGCCCTGACTTTTTTTTTTTTTTTTTTTTTGCTTCCAATAGTCACTCATTAGGTCTCCTCAAATTTAACAAATGATTTATAAGCCCTTTAATTTGTGCTATAAAACTGTAGTTATAAACTAAATAGCTTGGTGAGGTAGCATAATGTCATAGAAGAAAAAACTAAGCCACATAGCCTAGATGTTTTTTCGGAATTGATGTTTGTAAATGGTGTGAGACAGGAGCCTATATTCATTTTTTCTCTCATGTATATGTCCAATGGACCCAGCACCATTACCAGAAAGCTGATTTCTTTCTCACTGTACTTTAGTACAAGTTTTTTTATAAATCAAGCAATTGTGTATGTGTTTCAGAACTCTCTAATTTGTTCATTGATCAATCCTTCCACTTATATCTCACTGTCTCAATTTCTATAGCTTTATTAAATCTTGATATCTCATAATGTAAGTCCTTGGTTTGTTCTTCTTCAGGATGGACTGGGTTTCATTGTTGTTATTGTTTTGGCTTTTGGAGTTCCATGTAAATTTTAGAATTGACATGTCAATTTCCAGAAACAAAAAAACCTGCAGAGATTTTATTGAACTATACAAAAATATAGATCAATTTGGAGGGATTTGACTTCTCCACAATATTAAGCCTTGCAATTCATGAATATGGCATATCCCTGCAATTATTTAGGCCTTCTTTACTAGCTCTTCTCCTGATAACATTTTATAGTGTTCAGTTTAGAGCCCTTGAACATCCTTACTATATTTGTTCCCAGTTATCAACTGGTTTTGGGTGATATTATAAATAGGACCATGATTTCAATTTCCCATTTGTTTGTTGCTGGAATATGAAAAAAACAACTTCTTTTTATATTGATCTTGAGTCTAATGACTGTACTGTTATTAATTATAAATTATTCTTTTGGATTTTCTGTGTATATCCTGGTGCCTTCGTGAATAATGTCTTTGTTTCCTTTTTTTCAGTTCTTATAATTTTTTTTCTTCCTTTACTGCACTGACTAAAAGTTCCAGTACATCACTATATAGAAGTAGTGAATGAGGAAGAGAGTTTTCAATAATTCACCATGAGGTAAAATGTTTGCTGGTGTTTTGTTTTGTTTTAGGTATTATTTACCAGATTAAAGAAGCTCCTTTTCTTCCTGGTTTGGTTAATTTTTTTCCTTAAATCATGAATGGGTGCTGAATTTTTATCAAGTTTTTTTCTGTACTATGGAGATTATCACATGATTTCTCCTCCTTTTTCTGTTGATGTGATGAACTACTCCAACTGTTATATGTTAAACCACTATTACATTCCTGGAATAAACCCCACTTGATTGTTACGTATAACGCTTTTAATATACAACTAAATTTGAATTTCCAACATTTTGTTTAGGATATTTTGCATCTGTCTCATCTTTTTTCTTTTTTTTTTTTTTTTAAAGTATTTTTTTTTTATTTTTTTTTAATTTTTATTTATTTATGATAGTCACAGAGAGAGAGAGAGAGGCAGAGACATAGGCAGAGGGAGAAGCAGGCTCCATGCACCGGGAGCCTGATGTGGGATTCGATCCCGGGTCTCCAGGATCGCGCCCTGGGCCAAAGGCAGGCGCCAAACCGCTGCGCCACCCAGGGATCCCCTGTCTCATCTTTTTTCATGAGAGAAATTATTCTTCAATTTTACTCTTATTTTAATATCCCATAAGCTTGGCTTTAAAGTTATGTTAGCTCATAAAATAAATTGGAAAATGTCACTTTTCTTATTCTTTGGAATACATTGCATAAGAGTAATGTTATTTTCTTCTTAAATCTTTGGAACAGTCCACCAGTGAAGCCACTCATGTCTAGAGTTTTATTAGTAGAAGGGTTTTCAATTACAGATTAAATTTCAGTAATGCCTAGAAAAATGTTCAGATTTTCTGTTTCTTCAAGTTTTTTCAAGTATTGGTAATTTTGTTTTTCAAAAAATGTCTCCAATTCATCTAAATTTCCAACTTATTGATGTAAAGTTTTCTCAATATTATCTTTATGCCTTTTTAATGTTTATCACAAAGAACATTATAAAGGGTACAGATAAGCAGCCAGATGATGAGGCTCATAGGTGAGGTCTGAAAGGGTCTCAAGCACAGGAACTTCTGTCCTTGAGGAATTGGAGTGTAGCACCTTCTCAGCACATACATGCATTCACCAACCTGAAAACTCTTAAACATTTTTAATGTGGGGAGATTTTTGCTACAATCCTCTTTTTCATTGCTGATATTGGTAATTCTTATTTTCTCCTTTTTCTTGATTCTTACTGCCAAGGTTTTATCTATTTTATTAATCTTCGTGAAGAGCCAACTTTTGGTTTTGTTGATTTTCTTCATTGTAAATGCATTTATTATTTCATTAATTTTCATTATCTTGATTTTCTTTTGGTTTTGTTCTAGTTTTTATGAAAGGAAGTTAAAAACATTGATTTTCAGGCTCTCTTCCATTCTAATATATGCATCAAAGGCTATAAATATCCCTATAAGCACTCTTTTTCTGAATATATCTTTATGATTATCCAAAATATTTTAAAAATACATATTCTAATTCAATATAGATTCTAATTTTCGTTGTGGTTTCTTACTGGACTCATAATTTATTTAGAAGTGTATTGCCTGATTTCCAGTGTTTATAATTTCCAAGCTAACTTTTGTTGTTTATGTCTAGTGTAGTTCCATTATAGTAAGATAACATGTTCTGAATTAAGTTATCTTTTGAAATGTATTGAAGATTGTTTGATGGCCCAGATTACAGTCACTTTTTATTGTTTAGTGTGCATTTAAAAATAATAAGTATTCTATAGTTGTTGGGAAAAGTGTACTTGTATATATAATACATAAACATTTATATATAATTTATAGTACATATAAAGCATTTTCATAAATACATTATGGATATATATGACAATTGTGTTGTTTCCTTTTTGATTTTTTTATCTGATTTTTCTTTAAGATTTTATTTATTTATTCATGAGAGACAGAGAGAGAGAGAGAGGGATCCCTGGGTGGCTCAGCAGTTTAGCGTCTGCCTTCGGCTTAGGGCGTGATCCTGGAGTCCTGGGATCGAGTCCCACGTCGGGCTTCCGGTGCATGGAGCCTGCTTCTCCCTCTGCCTGTGTCTCTGCCTGTGTCTCTGCCTCTCTCTCTGTGTGACTATCATAAATAAATAAAAAATTAAAAAAAAAAGAGAGAGAGAGAGAGGCAGAAACACAGGCAGAGGGAGAAGCAGGCTCCATGCACCGGGAGCCCGACGTGGGACTCGATCCCAGGACTCCAGGATCACGCCCTAAGCCGAAGGCAGACGCTAAACTGCTGAGCCACCCAGGCATCCCCTTACCTGATTTTTCTATTAGCACTAGAGAAAGGTGTGTTATTGTTCCCTACTCTGATTGTGGATTTGTCTACTTATTCTTTTAATTCTGTCAGCTTTTGCTTTACATATTTTAAATTTTTAATTGTTTTTTAAAGATTTTATTTATTTATTCATGAGAGAGAGACAGAGAGAGAGGCAGAGACATAGGCAGAGGCAGAAGCAGGCTCCATGCAGGGAGCCCAAAGATGTGGGACTCGATCCTGGGTCTCCAGGATCATGCCCTGGGCCAAAGGCAGGCACTAAACCACTGAGCCACTCCGGCTTCCCTAAAATTTTATTTTTGAGTGCATACCTATTTGGAATTGTGGTATCTTCCTGGTGGGTTAGTGCTTTTATACTTACGATCACTATGAAAAGCCTCTTTTTATCTCTAGTAATGTTTCTGCCTTAAAGTATCGTCTAATATTGGTATTAGTTACACTAGCTTTCCTTTAGGTATTGTATGCATGGCATATATTTTAATCCTTTTGTGTTCAGTGTTGTGTCCTTATATTTAAAGAGTGTCTTCTATAAATAGTAAATATTTTTAAAATTCCACCTGACAATCTTAGACTTTACTTGGCATACATAATTCGTTGGTATTTAATGTAATTACGGATATGTTATTATCTAGACCTTACTATTTGTTTTCTATTTGGCTAACCTGATTTATGTTCTTTATTTTCTTTTACTTTTTAAAAGATCTTATTTCTTTGAGAGAGAGACATAGAGAGTAGGGGTGGGGTGTGGGGGCCTCTGGGGCAGAGGTTTCAGGAGAAACAGACTCTCTGCTGAGAGAGCCCAATTTGGGGCCTGATTCCAGGACCCTGAGATCATGACCTGAGCCCAAGGCAGCTGCTTAACCGACTGAACCACCCAGTCACTCCTAATTAATTTTTAAATTACCCCATCTTTTCCTCTCTTATTCACTTGTTAGTTACACATTCTTTTCTTATTCTTTTGTGAATACCCAATAGATTACAATATTTATTATAGTGTAAGGAACATTATCACTCCTCTAACTTCCTTGCTAATCCTAGGAACTTTATAAAATTTAAGTTCAATTACTCCCTTTTGTCTGTTGTGTTGTTACATACTTTTAATTACATTTATAGTTTAGAATGTCATAATATCAATAAGTCAATATTTACAAATATCGTCAGTATTTATATTTCACCACATATTTACTCTCTTTATTCATTCCCTCCTCAATTTCTGTGTTTCCATTTGGGATCATTTTCATTCTGTCTAAATAATTTCTTTCCCTTAGTACAAATCTTCTGGCAAAGAATTTTCTCAGGATTTTGAGTATTTTTAACTAATAGCTTTATAAGATTTTTCCCCACTGAGTATGTTTCACTCTGTTATTTTCTTCTACAAATTCAATAATGTCATTTTACGGTTTTCTTTTACCCATAATTCCTGTTGAGAAGTCAACCAAAGTCAACAGTTGTTCCTTTGAAGGTAACAGGTCTTTTTTCTCTGGCTGCTTTAAAATAGCCTCCTTATCTTCTTTATACTCTTTGGTTTGACTATGCTATGCCTAATTATGATTTTACCCTAGTTGTGGGCTGTTTTACAGCACTTTTGGAAAATTCTCATTGTTTAAATATTCTTTCTGCTTGTTTTCTGTTGCTTTTTTGCTTCTATAATTGTATATTAATGTTTTAAAACTACACACATGTATCATGCTTTTTCTCTATATTTCCATTCTTTTATTCTCACCGTGCTTCAGTTGGATATTTTATACTGACCTGCCTTTCAGTTTACTAATCCTCTCTTCTGTGTATCTATTGTGCGGTTAAATCCATCTATCGAGAAATTGCCAACAATTATTGCCTTTTCGTGTAAAATCACATAGATTGTTTTTTGCAGTAAGAAAATCTTTTTGCCATTTACAAGGTTATTTCTGAGTTGCAAAAATTCTTTCCATATTTTTGTAATTCTGTATTTTGCCACACAATTTTGGCTGCTCCAATCAGACAGATTGAAAGCATGAAGACACTTTTTCTTGCATCCATAATGGAATAACTTCCTGCCTCTTTCACTTCTAGAATTTCCACTTGATTTCTCTTCATAGATTTTAGTTCTCCAATGGAATTCTCCATCTCTTCCATTATTTTCACCATCTTTTCCTCTGTTGTCACCAAATTTTTCTTTTTTTTTTTTTCTTTTGCCCTAATTATCATAGTTTTTAAAGGTCCATGTCTGCCTGCTAACTACAATATCTGGATTATTTGTAAATGTATTTATATTGTGTGTTTTTCTGTTAGTTTCTTAATTCACTTGGCATGCCTTTTAATTTTTGCTGGAATAACTAGACATGTTCCTAAGTTTTTTTTAGAGGCTCCAGATGATATACCATCATTTCCAAAGTGTATTCACTCCTTTATCCTGCTAAGAAGATAGAATGAGGACTGATCACTTTCAACCAGTCGAGGCTGGGCTGAATCAAGACTAGGTTGTTTCCAATTGAAAGCCTGGTATGGTAGGCAGAAAAATGGCCTCCCAGAGATATCCATGTCCTAACCTCATAAACTGTGAATATGTTACATGGCAAGGGAAGATGAAAGTTATAGATATAGAATTAAAATTGCTAATCAGGCGACTTCAGGATAAAGTGATTAGCCTGGATTATCTAGCTGGGTGGGCCACTGTAATCGCAAGGTCTTTTAACTGTGGAAGGGAGAAGGGAAGAGTTGGTGTCTGAGTGAGGCAATGTAAGAAAGACTCTGCCATCGCTGGCTTTGAAGATGGAAGGGAATGGAGCCATGAGCCAAGAAATGTAACTCCACTGCTGGAAAAGGCAAGAAAATGGATTCTCCTGTCAAGCCTTTAGAAACACAGCCTTGCTGACACCTTGGTTTTAGCCAATGAGACCCACTTCAGACTTCTGACCTACAGAACTATAATAAGCATGTTATTTTAAGCCACTAAGTTTGTGGCAATGGTTACAGCAGCAATAAGAAATTAACCTGGTGGATTCTTTGGGCCCACTCTTAGGTATGGGGTTGTTTTCTTTGCCTCCTGTTCCATGAAGCTTCAATTTGTGCCAATATCTTAAGGGGAAAACTGGTCAGTTGTCAGACAGCTCTCTGCACCTCCTTTCTTAATGGGATTTTTCCTCTATTTCTGTTTCTCCAGCCCGGAGACGGCCATAAATTCTGCCAGCAGTGGCCCTCTGCTCAGACAAATCCAGATAGAAGTGCCCAGAAGTGGCCAGAAGTGGCAAATTCTTGCTTTGTGCCCAGAAGTGGCAAATTCCCCTGAAGAAATGTGGTTGTATAATGTCATCTCACCCCTCTGTTATCCCCTCCCTTTTCTATAAATTTGGCACCTCTAAGTTTCTAAAGCTCTTAAACAGATGTTTTATGGTGCTTTATTCACACCTTCTAGATACACTCAACAAGAGAACAATTCCTGCATAAGCTACTTCTTCATAAAAGAGGCACAAGTGAAAACTATGTTAGCTGCTAATTTTTCATCTTTATTTTTTAAAACTCTAGTGTATTATTACTGGATTAATGAGTTTTATGGATTATTGTGCTCATTTATAACTGCTCCAGCTCTTCCTTCATTTATCCATATCTTTGAAAGGAAATAGGGTCTATTATTAAGAGCAGACATCACATTTTTGTTGTTCAACACACTAATCCTAAGTTTGGAAAATAGTGCCTGGGAGGGCACCCGGATGGTTCAGTCAGCTAAGCATCTGATTTTGGCTGAGGTCATGGTTTCAGGGTCCTAAGATCAAGCCCTGCATCAGGCTTCTCACTCAGCAGGGAGTCTGCTTGGCCTTCTGCTCCTCCACCTGCTTGTACTCTCTCTCTCTCTCTCTCAAATAAATGAAAAAGAAAGAAGAAAGGAAGGAAGGAAGGAAGGAAGGAAGGAAGAGAGAGAGAGAGAGAGAGAGAAAGAAAGAAAGAAAGAAAGAAAGAAAGAAAGAAAGAAAGAAAGAAAGAAAGAAAGAGAAAGAAAGAAAAAAAGAAAATAGTGCCTGGTATTATATAGGGCTAAAAAAAATTATCAAATAGATGAATAAATGCACATAAATGGTTGTCTTAAAAGTGGATTGATGGCAGCCCAGGTAGCTTAGCAATTTAGCGCCGCCTTCAGCCCAGGGTGTGACCCTAGAGACTCAGGATCGAGTCCCACGTTGGGCTCCCCTGCATGGAGCCTGCTTCTCCCTCTGCCTATGTCTCTGCCCCTCTCCCTCCCTCTCTGTGTGTGTGTGTGTGTCTCTTATGAATAAATAAAATCTTTAAAAAAAAGTGGATTGAGCAATCTTCTCTATAGGCCTGTGGACAAAAACCAAATAGGGTTAAGAGGTGAACATTTCTCCTAACGTTAATGATCTACCTAAAGCTAACACAGCCTGTATCCAATAGGGCAGAGATGCCCTCTGACCTCTGAGTGGAGCAAACTCTGAAAATGTTATGTACAGGAACAAAGTCATACTGCAAAGGAGGAACATCCAAAGTGCTAAAGCCATCTCTGTTTCTTTGGCACAACTCTCACAATAGCAGAGCAGAAGGTTAGAAAATTATATTGTGGAAAATAATTTAAAGACTTCATGATGGCCTTTGGAAAATTAGGAATTTGTAAATTTATCATTGACTGTGTACCAGGTGCTGAAATAAGTGCTTTCCAAATATTAATTTATAGTAACTCTATGAGTAGATGCTATTATTATTCCTATTTCATACACGGGAAAGAGAAAGAAATTAAGTAACTTGCTCAAGGTCAGTACCTGTTAGAGCCAGCATTCAAACTAGGCAGCCCACTTCCATAGTCCATGCTCTTCCCCATGTGACCTCTGACTTTTGCCTCTGGAACAGTTTTACTCTTTCCTCTTTCCAAGGGCCTTTGTGGTAATAAAAACAACTTCTGAAGTAGCTACACATCTGTTTAAACTTTGCCAAGTTTACATTGATTAGGTGGATATTAGTTGCCATAAAAGATGAAGCTCCAAATCTCAATGACTTCACAAAATAAAGCCCAAATGGCAGCAGTGGTGGTGATTTGTTAGAGAAGCAGGGGTGGGAGTTCAACTGCATAGCTCTGGTCAGTCATTCAGAGATCAAGATTCAGAGAGGCTCTGCCATTTTCAACATATGGCTTCCAAGATTGCCCTGTGTGCTGACACCCAGAATAAGGAATTATGGAAGACAGTACAAGAGGTTTTCATGGACGACTTCTACCTATATTCTGTTGGCTATAACTCAGTCACATGACCTCACCTAGATGCAAAGAGGATGGGAACTTCAATCCCTGGCTGGACAACTTTCCAGCAACAACACACACTATGAAAGGGAACACATGTCTTGGGTCTGTTTTTGTTTTGTTTTAAGATTTTATTTATGAGAGACACACATAGAGAGCGGCAGAGACATAGGCAGAGAGAGAAGCAGGCTCCATGCAGGGAGCCCGATGTGGGACCGATCCCGGGACTCCAGGATCACACCCTGGGCAGAAGGCAGACGCTCAACCGCTGAGCCACCCAGGCTTCCCCTGTCTTGGGTCTTTTGTCTCAGTTTGAGTTTCCCCAGAAAATCGACTCTTAAATAAGACTTTTCAAATGTCATATTTGGTAAGTAAAGAAACATGGATAAGAGGATGAGAGAATAAGGCAGGGAAAATAAGCATCCAAAGCACCTACTAACAAATCAGTTACCCTGGGGAAACGCTGGGAACCAGGGTAGAGTATCCCATTCAAAAATCTTGCAAACTGGGGGATCCCTGGGTGGCGCAGCGGTTTAGCGCCTGCCTTTGGCCCAGGGCGCGATCCTGGAGACCCGGGATCGAATCCCACGTCGGGCTCCCGGTGCATGGAGCCTGCTTCTCCCTCTGCCTATGTCTCTGCCTCTCTCTCTCTGTGACTATCATAAATAAATAAAAATTTTAAAAAAATCTTGCAAACTAAGAGTCTATGTATATCTGTCAGTCATGGGTCATAATCTCACCCTCTAGCGTACTGTGTAGGTGGTAGAGCAGACTCCTGGCATCACAGAATGCCATTATACAAAGAAACACAGATGCTGGCAGTTGGAAGTTTGACAGGGTGCTTAAGTGTTGAAGGGATATGCCTGGAACACTACAGGTCTGCTGCAGTCTCTGCCAGAATCTACCTCCTGGTCTGGTGACATATGGACATATGGACATATGGTGACAAAAGACAAGTTGCTTCCCCCTCCTCAGCCCTGCCCAATAACATACCTGATATGCAATGGAGCAGGAACAGAATAACTAATAAAACTCCCTTTCCAAAAGGGGAGGGGTAGAGACCCACAGCTCTTGCTAGTCAGTATCATCTTTGAAGATGCACCGGGGTGGCTCAGCGGTTAAGTCTCTGCCTTTGGCTCAGGTCCTGATCCCGGGGTCCTGGGATTGAGTCCTGCATCGGGCTCCCTGCAGGGAGTCTGCTTCTCCCTCTCCCTATGTCTCTACCTCTTTCTCTGTGTCTCTCATGAATAAATAAATAAAATCTTCAAGTCCTACTAGGCAGGTATCAGGTGGTTCTTCTGCCCAATTAGGCTCAGATTCTACTCTCTGAAAGTAAATTCTTTGTTCATTACCCTCCAAGGTCTCTGGCATCTCCCTCTGGGAGGATCTTCCTCCTCCATTGTCCTCTCTAGCCACATCTGGATTGGGTATTGAGGAGTTTGTGCTCCTTGGGGGCGATAGGAACTTTTCACCCATTTCCTATTGCGCAAGCTTGAAGATTGTGTCAAAATTTGAATACTTCAGAATTCTGGCTGCCTTCACAAAGCAATTATCTCAAAACCTTAGTACCTTAGTATCCTTCATATATCCATTTGCTTCCAATCAGTTTCACGTGCTAGTCATCAACCTCACACACATAGAGCAAGGGGAAGGCCTGACTGATTAGCTTGGTGAAGATACACGAGACACTTTTAGATCATTTACTATTTCACAGATAGTAAAAAAAGAATAATCCAAAGGTGCCATGGCGTTCCTTTTGTCCCATACACCAAAAGGGAGGACCATAACTTGAATTGTGGGGAACCCCATCACCAAGGAGCCAAACCTAGACAGCAGCCAAGTGGTTCTGATCTGAGGGGAAGTGCAGAAAACTCCATACATCATCAGAATCTGGGAAGCCATAAGAAACTATCTGACCACAGCCTGCTAAGGGAGGCAGGAAGGCAAGTGGGAGGTAGCCTCTGAGCTAGCAGCTCCTTTGAAGCTTCCCATCCTCTCATGTTCTAGCGGATCACAAGGTCTGGATGAAGCACCACCAAATATGCTGCAATTCCAAACCCTTCCATATATGAACGTCCAAGTTTGCCAGAAGTCATGGTAGAGCTGTCCCCCCTACAGTAGTGGTCACACACACAATTTTCCCCTAGACTAATATTCAAGCCTGATTGCTATCTTGGCCACACATTTCTCTCTCAGTTGAGGGTGCCTATCCAGCCTGGCTGGGACAACCATACTCTCAACTAGATCTTTCCCACATGGATAGGTTGTAATAAACATTTCTTGGGCAAAACCTCCCTCCGGTGCATCTCTTGTTTTTAGGGCCTGGATGTACTCAGCTTTTCCAACCTTGCAAAACCTTACATTTTTGGATTTTTAAATTCTCTTTTATCTTTTTGCATACAAACAAGCCAATTCTTCTCTCTTTCTTGTCACCTGAAAGAAACTTGTCACCTGGTCTATTCTAAGGACAAGACCAACTCCTCTGTTAAAATACCTAATTAGTACCTAATTAAGTGCAACCAGTAGCAACACATGCCACTAACACTATTTTATTTCCTTTTCCCTGCACCTCAGTAGACTTTCTAGGTCACTACATACAACAATTTAAACAAATGTTTTGCCACTGCAAAGATGGTTTCTGCAGCAATAAAGATCATTTACTAACCTCATTTTTAAGTTATAATCCCTACATTTATCCATTTACAGCACTAGAAACTTAAATATAAACTTTCATTCGAAAAATACTAAAAATATTTTGTTTTCAGAAATCTTATCTATGTAGCAAAATATAACAAGAAATACTCATATTCCCTACACCTATATTTTAAAAGATAATTTTAATTTCTAATTTGTTATATTTGTTTCTTGTGTTTTTTCATTCTACAGTTAAATATCAAGTTCCTGGGATCCCTGGGTGGCTCAGCAGTTTAGCATCTGCCTTCGGCCCAGGGCATGATCCTGGATTCCTGGGATGGAGCCTGCTCCTCCCTCTGCCTGTGTCTCTGCCTCTCTCTGTGTGTCTCTCATGAATAAATAAATAAAATCTTAAAAAGAATTTTTTTTTGTAAACATCAAGTTCCCTTTAATCCTATTTCAAGCAGAGTTTGGAGTGTCTGACTACTGATGACAGAAATGCCAAAGAAACAAGACGGTGACCCTGAATGCCAGTGAAGACAAACTTAATTCTGAACTCCATCTTCTGAGGCAGCTGTCCGTAGGGAAATCACAGCTGTTCCCCCTTTTCACCAAAACCTTCATGGACCACAACCCATATCACCACTTTCACCCTTCCCTCAGAGATGCTGTTTGGGCAAACTTTTGTGTGTATCAGAATCAGCTGGAGGGCTTACTAAAATGGAATGCCAGGACCCACACGCAGAGTTCCTGACTAAGCAAGTCTGAGATTAGGCCCGAGAATTTTCATTTCCGACAAATTCCTAGTTCATGCTGATGCAGCTGGTGCAGGCACTACACTAGATTGAGAAACACTGCTCTGTTTTCCAAGACTAGGTACTTAGGGGACAGATACAGACCTTCCTTGCCTACCTGGAGACACAGATGGGAGAACTTGTCACCTGGTCTATTCTAAGGACAAGACCAACTCCTCTGTTATTAAAATCAGCTGGCTAAGAGCTAAAGGGGTGAGTTCATTTTCCTCCTCCTCTTCATTAGAGCATCTATGACTCTCCTCTCATGAAGCCTCCACTTGGCCCAGAAGTGTTAGGGATGGGCTCCTGCCTCCTGGTACAGAGAAGGCAGGCAGCATGTGACAAGGATAGGGTGGTGTGGGAAGGGCAAGGGGCTTCCAGTCACACTACCTCTTATCAAGCCTGGGTGCAGCCACTCCCCAGCTGTGTGGCTCTGGGACTCACTTTCCCCATCTACACAACACGGGATGATGATGCCCACATCCTAGAAGATTGCTGAGGAGAGTAGACGGGAATAGTGCAAGCAGGGGTCCTTTGTTGACTGTAAAGTACCCCACAAACAGTAATTATTGCCACAGCTTGTGACAGATTTGCTCCTTAACAATAACCTGTAGCAGTGGTGGCTCATTCTCCTGGTTTTTATTTTTTTATTTTTTACAACTCTAGTAACTTTGGTTTATTTTTAAGACTCTCCTCACCCTCTCCCCAACAATGACCTGTACCTCTGAGCCCCAGTGTTACTGATTCTGACTCACCTTGCACAGGTGTATTTACACACGTAGACTCATCCTTGGGCACTAAAAGGAAAAACAGTTGGGGTTAAACTGTCATATTGCTCAACCCAAAGTCATGAGCTGCTTCTTTTTTTAAGATTTTATTTATTTATTTATTTATTTATTTATTTATTTATTTATTTATTTATTTATTTATTTATGAGAGAGACAGAGAGAGAGAGATTGAGAGGCAGACACACAGGCAGAGGGAGAAGCAGGCTCCATGCAGGGAGCCCAATGTGGGACTAGATCCCAGAACTCTGGGATCACGCCCTGGGCTGATCAACCTCTGAGCCCCCCGGGCTGCCCCTTAGCTAGTGTTTTTTATTTTATTCCTCACTCTTGAGATTAAGAAGCTCATGACTGGGGGATCCCTGGGTGGCTCAGCGGTTGAGCGCCTGCCTTCGGCCCAGGGAGCGATCCCGGGATCGAGTCCCACCCAGGTCGGGCTCCCTGCATGGAGCCTGCCTCTCTCCCTGTGTCTCATGAATAAACAAAAAAAAAAAAAAAAGGAAAAAGAAAAGAAACACTAGCTAAGCAATTTGTCACGGGTCAACAAGCCAGTATTCCGCAGGTCCATTAAACCCTTCTCATCCCTGTCCTTTGCCATTTGAACATCAGGCTCCACCCCCAGAATCTCCCCAACCCTCAGGGAGTTAAAGGAAATGAGACAGCCTTGGAAGAGGAGCAGAGACCACTGAAGATCTTGACCCAGACCCTCTTCCTCGGCTAAGTGACTCAAGTCATCCTGACATCTTTCTTTCCTTGCGGAGGCCATATTCCTCCGGAAGGCTCACATTCCTCCGACATTGGAGGAAAAAGGACCCTTCTATGGAGTCAAAGAGCCTTGGACGCAGTTTTAAGGCTACCATTTACCACGTGACCTTACATCGCTTAACTTACCGAAGACTCTGTTTTCACATCTGTAAAACGCAAATAGATGCGACACTATGTGCCTCAGAAAATTGTTTGGGGCGATAATACACGTTTTCTCACACACTGCCCTGCATATGGTAGTATTTTACTGATCGGGGAAACCTGATTTTCCCCGGGGCTTATTTCGCCAGGTCGTCCCGGCCTGCTACCCCACGCCCCGAGCTGTGCACGCCCGGCCAACTCCCGACGGAGCCAGGGCCCGCCTTCCAAGCCCTACACCCCGGCACCCCCCCAGCCGACAGGCAGCAGCGCCACTCCCGCCGCCGTCGCCGCCACCCTGCCGCGGCGGCGGCTGGCGTCACTTCCGCCGGAAGAGGCGGGCGCGTCCGCGCGGTTGGCGCGAAAGTCGGTTCGCCGCCTCGGCAATTTCCGGGTTCTGCGTCGGCTTCGGGTCGGGGGCGCCGCGGGCTGCGGCGGGTGTGCGCCGGGCTGGCGCCCGACCCCAGCCGCCGTCTGGCAGGCCGCGCGCCCCTCCGCTCCCCGCCCGAAGGCCCGCAGGCTCCCCCGAGGTGAGTGAGGCACGGGGGGCGGACCTGGCTCCCTCCCCACCGCGGTTGGGGGGTCGCGGCACCTCCGCCGGCCTACGGGGCCCTCGGACCGGCGGGCGGGACCCTGACGCCGTAGAGGATGGGGCCGCGGTTGGACCGAGAGCCGGGCCCATCTGTGGCAAGAGGCAGGCAGGAGCGCTCGGCCTTCTGGGGCATGACCTCGCTAACCGGCTTCCTTGTTTATATTCAAGTCCGTTTACTGAGTGAACAAGCGTGGACAGTCTGGTTCTGTGTATCCTTAAGTGCAGTTGAATTGCTCCTTGGCTTAGGGGTCGTAGAGCCCCAGAGGCCCTGAACGTATTCAATTTAAAGACTTTCATTTCATTCTCTGACGTGCAAGGATTGATGTCCTCTTTTTCCTTGACTTTGCCCACATTCCAGCGTTTCTTAGAAACTAATGAACGAGTTCATGGGCAAGGCCAGAACGTCTCTATCCTTGGGCATTGCTGTTCTGCACAGAAAAAATAGGTGCTTTTAACATGTAACTTCATACGTGATGTGTTTTTGTCCTTGTTAATGGTTCCTCTATTTTGACAGTTCAAAAATGTCCAGAAATGACAAAGAACCGTTTCTTGTGAAGTTTTTAAAGTCTTCAGACAATTCCGAATGTTTTTTTAAAGCTCTGGAGGTAAGAATAGTTTGAAAATGGCCGTGAATTCATTTCCTCCGTTTTAGTGTTTTTGATTTGTTGGGCTTTTTATGTCTTAGTAATGTTTTATTTTCACTCTAGTTTTACTGTAGTGTACATCAACACGGATGTGTCATTACATAGTTTTGGATTGGGGTAATAAATAGTTCATTATTATATATTTTGGGGGGCATGAAATCTATCGCTTTTTTTTTTTTTAAGATTTTTATTTATTTATTTGACAGCACAAAGCAGAGAAAGAAGCAGACTCCCCATGGAGCAGGCAGCCCGATGCGGGGCTGGATCCCAGGACCGTGGGATCATGACCTGAGCTGAAGGCAGACACTTAACCAACTGAGCCAGGGCACCCTATTATGACATTTTTATTTAAAGTAGCAGAGCTGCTATTCTTGAAAATTACATTGCTTTCTTTGTCTACTAGCCAGAGTAGACCTTTGTATGTTGAAGAAATTTGAGTCTGTTTTGTACTGGTTACACTTCATTTTTTGGTAATTAGAAGTAGGTTTCACCATGTACACTGTAATATGGGAAGGTGTGGGGGGGTGTTGTAGAGCCTTGCTACTTAGAGACCCCGGCCACATCAGTAGAGTTGGAAATGGAGAACGTTGGGCCCAACTCAGACTGACCAATTAGAATCTGCATTTTAAAAAGATCCTCAGGGCAGCCCAGAGCCGCCTGTAGCCCAGGGTGTGATCCTGGACACCCCAGATCGAGTCCTGCGTCAGGCTCCCTGCATGGAGCCTGCTTCTCCCTCTGCCTGTGTCTCTGCCTCTCTCTCTCTCTCTCTCTCAATCTGTGTCTCTTATGAATAAATAAATAAAATCTTTAAAAAATAAAAAGATCCTCAGTGTGATTCCAAAGTTTAAGAAGCACTATTGTAGCAGATTTTTTTTAATATATATTTTTTAAGATTTTATTTATTTATTCATGAGAGACAGAGAGAGAGGCAGAGACACAGGCAGAGGGAGAAGCAGGCTCCATGCAGGGAACCCGACGTGGGACTCGATCCTGGATCTCCAGGATCACGCCCTGGGCTGAAGGCAGCGCTAAACAGCTGAGCCACCAAGGCTGCCGTGTAGCAGATTTCTCTTAAAGTTCATTCAGCAAATAATTATTCAGTGTCATGACGTGTTAAGCACTATTGTAGTACTTGGGATACACAAGTGATTACAGCAAGCAAAGATCCATACTTTCTCAGAACTTACATTCTATTTTAGCAATAAGAACTAGACATGAATCAGTAAATGAGTAAACTGTACGGTATGTTAATAAGGTGCTATGTGTTACGGAAAGAGAAAAGAACAAAACAGATTAAGGAGTTCTAGAGAATGTTGAGAGGAGAAGGGAAGGTTACAATCTTTAGAGTGTGATTGGTGAAGGCTTTATAGAGAAGATAATTGAGTACACTTGAAGGAGGTGAGATGGTTGGCCATGTGGATGTCTGGGAAGAAGCTTTCAGGCAGAGAGAACAGCCATATACAGGCCCCTGAGAAAGTACTTGGAAGTGCCTATCCAACAGTAGTATGGCTGTAGTATAGTGAACGGGGGATGGGGGAAGAATATTAAAAAGTACCTTAGAGAGTAAGGGTACAGAGGTCATGTAATGGGCCTTAAGGACTATTGTAAGGACTTTGACTTTCTCTTTTTCATTTGAACAGATCTGAAGTGAGGGAGCAAGTCAGATGAAGACTGGGAGGGTATTCCAGGTAGCAGGAACAATAGCAGAGCCTCTAATTAGGTCATGCTTGGCTTGTTTCAGGCCTAGCAAGAAAGTAGGAGTGGCTAGAGAAGAGTAGGAGAGGTGAGAGGTAGAGGGTTAAGAGTGAGGAGATAGACAGGGGACAGACTCATGACCTGATTTGTATTGTTAGAGATCGATCACTAGTTGCTGTACGGAGAAGAGATTTAGGGCCAAGAAAGGAGAAGGAACCACTTTGTAGACTTCTGCAGAGGTCTAAGTGAGAGATGATAGTAGCTTTCAATGGGGGAAAAGATTGGATGGATTTTGAAGGTAGAACTCATAGGACTTAAATACAGGTGAAAAATTTTATGTGCATTCTTTCTTTTTTTTTTCTTTCAGTCAATAAAAGAATTTCAATCAGAAGAATATCTTCAGATTATTACAGAAGAAGAGGCATTGAAGATACAGGAAAATGATAGGTCACTTTATATCTGTGACCCTTTTAGTGGCGTTGTCTTTGATCACCTCAAAAAGGTTTGCTAACTTTTCATGTGTTCCTTCCATAGTCTGATTTTTGTTTTTGCTTCAGTGGACATAAGTTCTTTACTGACCGTGAGATATTATACAGATTATGAATATAGAGGAATCCTTTGGTTTTAGGAAACCAGACTAGTATTTTTAAAGGCTAATCATGTTACAACAAGCTTTTGTTGTATGTAATTTTTATATTACAGGAGATTTAACTTCTCTTAGCTTAAGTGAACTGTATAGTAATGAAACATTTTAATGACAGAGTTCTACTGTACTTAAACTCAGATTTTCAGTAAAGAGTAGGAAAAGATCTCAACATAACGCTTGGTTACTTACTGTCTTTCCTATGTGCACTTGCACGCAGAATTTTAGTACCTGTACCTTGTAGAGGGTCTGAAACATTATATGCCTAAAGGAAACATTTTGGGGATGAGTATTGCTAATATACCAATGAGCCATCTTATCTCTCTTTGTTGATTCCAGAGTCTACTGACTCATTACTTTTTTGGTGTCTGGACAAGCGAGAAGCATTGAAATAAAAGTAAACTGGCTGTAATTCCATCCAGATTACAAAGAAGTGATTCTTGTTTGAAGGAGAAGAAAACATAGAAGAGTAGGTAGATGCAGTATCTGCACAATTTATGGAAGGTCTGTGCCCACCTTTGCCAAAAGCATTGTTGGTCTTACCCTCCTTTTGGAAATAACACTCCTTGTCAGATAGAGTCAATAGCATTAAAAACTCAAATTTTCTTGGCTGAACAAAAAGATAGCAGTAGTCATTTACCATGTAGATCTTTTAAATCAGTCATGACTTAATGACTTTGGCATCCGTATCCTTTTTAGATCTGGCTTGAATATGCTGATGTTGAGCAAGACTCAACTTTTCTAAACTCAAGTTATCAATGAAAATGAAAGGCCATATTTTTAATAACCTGTAATATCTTTGAGAAATACTTACTTGGAAAGACATTGAGTTGAAGACAAAGTATTTAAAACACAAATGTAGACACTGCCTGGGATTTTTTTATGTGTGACAGAATAGGTATTTTAGAAGGGGTTAATTAGGCTCTTAAACTTTTAAACTGCTTGATTGGATACTTCATTTAAAAAGTATATATGGATGTTTCCTATAATTATTATAGCATAAGATTGTTAGTCCTGTACCCTCTCACTTAGACTATGTTTGTTTCAGATACTAAAATTTGTTGGCTGTTGTGACTAAATGTGGCTCTTGGGGCATATATCTTTTGATAGACTGCATTGTTTGATTTGCATGTGTGTTTATTTAATGTGTCTCTGAGAAATTATAATGGTCTTTATTTTTTTTATAATAATTTAGTGATTTTTCTGCAGTGGTTCAACTGTATAGAATCGGTAAATATTACAAAATGTAATTTTATAAGCAGGAGGTCTTTTCCAACATACTGAACTTTCTCCCCTTTTTTGTAGCTTGGCTGCAGAATTGTTGGCCCTCAAGTAGTCATATTTTGTATGCACCACCAACGATGTGTCCCAAGAGCTGAACATCCAGTCTATAATATGGTTATGTCTGATGTAACTATATCTTGTACAAGCCTGGAAAAAGACAAAAGGGTAGGTGCTGAGAAGAATATGATCAATATATTTATCTCCATAGTTAATCTTTTACTGCAGAGGAGACACTTTGAAAGACCTTGTACTTGGTGTTCATGACTTAATGTCAGTATACACCAATGAACAGCTCTTCTATTTTAATGAATACAGTGGAATCTGTTTTATTGAGAACTGACTACTTGAAAGAAAACATCCTTTTCCCCCTATGCAGTTGATGAGTTAGAGTCACATTTTTCCACTATAGATAGTTTATCTTAAAAAAAAAAAAAAAAATGATAGGGTGCCTGTGTGGCTCAGTTCATGATCTCAGCGTCCTGGGGTTATTGGGCTCTGAGCTCAGCAGGGAGTCTGCCTCTCCCTCTCCTCCTACTTGTGCTTGTACTCCTTCTCTCTCACTCTTTAATGGATAAATAAACCTTTTTTAAAAAATAATTTAAAGGAGCATTGATAGAATGGGCTGTGAGTTTAGCATCAGCTGTTAGGTAAGAAATGCTTTAATAATGCTCCCTAAGATAAAATATATATTTTTATATATGTATATAATTTATATTTTTAAATATGTATATGCACAAAGTATATTATAGAAGCTATGTTGCTTAAATGTATGTATATGCACAAAGTATATTATAGAACCTATGTTGGTTAATAAAGTCATGGAGTTGAAAGAAACAACTATAGAAAATAATATGCAAAGGTAATTATTTTTGAATTTGTTGTAATTCATATTTATCTTTATCCAAAAAGCAATTTGATTAATTATTTAGCTTTATAGTGGTGAGAAATATTTGTGTCTTCAAGCTAACAACAAAAGGTATTTTGGTTTTTGTATAAAAAAATGGAAGAGATAGTGGATCCCTGGGTGGCTCAGCAGTTTAGCGCCTGCCTTAGGCCCAGGGCAGGATCCTGGAGTCCCAGGATCGAGTCCCACGTCAGGCTCCCGGCATGGAGCCTGCTTCTTCTTCCTCCTGTGTCTCTGCCTCTCTCTCTCTCTCTCTCTCTCTCTCTCTCTCTCTCTCCATGTCTATCATAAGTAAATAAATAAATCTTTTTTAAAAAAGTGGAAGGGATATTGTTTGCTTTAATATTAATGTACTTTCTTTTGGGTTTACAGGAAGAAGTTCATAAATATGTACAAATGATGGGTGGACGTGTATATAGAGATCTTAATATATCAGTAACTCATCTTATTGCAGGAGAAGTTGGCAGCAAAAAATACTTAGTTGCTGCAAACCTAAAGAAACCGATTTTGCTTCCTTCTTGGATTAAAACACTTTGGGAAAAGTCACAAGAGAAGTAAGAAAGACATTTATGTGTTTTCTAGATTTGAAAAAAAATGATATGTTCAATCATTTTGGCATATTGTGGGTTTTTACAGGGGAGGTTTTATGTTGTCCTCTTGGGATTTGTTATTCAGGGACAAAAGATGGGGTTATTATTCCTCAGTGAAAATAAGCACCATCTGCAAGCTCTTATCAAGATATACCTTATCAGGGTATAAGATGGTAGGTAGAATAGGCTATTGATTTAATATTAGCTATAAGTAAGAAATAAACATTGTTTTCAGCAATAAATTCTTGTTAAATAGTTGAGAAGATCACGGTAGCAACTACAGCTCTTAAGTTACATTATCCTTCCACTACTCTACCCATATGTTAAGATGGAGAGTGAAGTAGCCATTTTGACAGCCATCATCCTTCTCAGAGGTATCTGTGTGAAGTTGAATGTAAACATATGTAAGCCATTAACTAAGATGTAGTCATTCAGTAAATGGTAATCAATCTCATTTTATATACCTAGCCTGGAGCGAGGCATTTACCATGCACACTAACCAAACCAAAATAGCATCCCTGCCGTTGTGAACCTCAGGGTTGGACATTTTTCCAGTCTTCCTTTCAACACTATCCGCATCCTAAATGTGTCTCCACATGGGTACCTTCATTCCTAGCACATCTCTCTTACATGGTAAAAGAATGATGATATTTTTGTTAGTATTCTGCCAAAAATCATTGCTTATTATTTATTTGATATAATGGACGGATAAAAAGTCCATTTTTCTAGTAAGTAACCAAGATCCTTTGAGTTTTTAAGTAAATTCACAATTAAAATATTGGAAAATACACCACTTTGACCAGCATGGACTTACAGAGTTAATGAAATGCATTTTACTTAAAACAGTTTTATTTGGGAAACCATCTGAAATATTTTTTTTACCAGTGACATGGTTGAGCTAGATGAGCAATTAGTGTAATTTTTTTTTAAGTGTCAGTTCCCTTTTTTCTAAAAAAATGAGGAAAGCATTAATGATTTCTTTTGTTTGTCATTATTCGTCTAAGTTTTAAACAATCTAGTGTATTAATATGTTAATTTTTCCTTTGTTTTCCCCAGAAAAATATCTAGATATACTGATGTAAACATGGAAGACTTCAAGTGCCCAATTTTTCTTGGTTGCATAATCTGTGTGACTGGGTTGTGTAGCTTAGATAGGAAGGCAGTTCAGCAACTCACAGTTAAGCATGGAGGTCAATATATGGGACAACTGAAAATGAATGAATGTACACACCTCATTGTGCAAGAACCAAAAGGTAAAAACTGTGTTTTCCAAATGGAAAAAAACGGAAAATTTTCTATAGCATTTAAAATTAAAAATCTTTACAGAATAGGTTTTTTATCTGATATGTTATAAATCTGGTAATTTTTGCTCCCTTAAAGTCTTAAAAAGATAGTTTGGGTCACAATCTTTAGAAAAATTACATGACTATCCAGGTTTGCCCAGGTCTCTGAAAAGTATTTTTTTCTGTTTCCAGTGGTTTTTATTGTTTGATATGTTTTTTGTAAGGAAAAAAGTTTCCTATATAATTACCAAAAACAAAACAAGAAATTTGGATGAATAACACAAAGGCTAATAGATGTAGCTAAATTACATATCTTTCTAATGATAAGTTTAAAAGGCTTGGCTTAAAAAAAAAAAGGCTTGGCTTAGTTTTTAATCAGCTTTATTGAATGAATTACAAGTTGTAACTTGAAGATACGCCTTGCCAACATGAGGCAGGTAAAGAAAAAAAATAACACTACCAATAAAAATTCCTTAAAATTGTGTTTAATTTTGGTGTCCTGTGACCTTTATATCTATTTTGGAAGTGGTGTTTTGGGTTTGTGTTTTGTTTTGTTTTTTTACACCAATACCCTTAAAATATATACAAATTGATGTAAGAATTTTGTTAATGTTTTTGTTCTCTTTATAGTGTTTTATTAAGCTACCTGGATAATAAAATTAGAAAAAAAAAATAAACCCTGCTAAAATTAATTAGTAATTGTCCTTAAATCAAAACTTTTGGGTATGGCCAATTGTGACATTATAATTGTGAGTGGAGTTGGTAACTACTGTTGAATTTCTAAATCTGAAGTCTGTTCATCAACTCTCAATGTCCAAAAAAATCCTTCTTGTGTTGTTGTTTACTACATATTGATCTCAGTTTCTCTAGGACACTCTTTCAAAATACATTGTGTTAGAAGTTGTTTAAGGCAATAAAGATATATTTCTTATATACCTATTTATTTTGACTTCAGGTTGAATCCTATTGACATTGGAGTGGTCTATTCAAAGCTGGTATTTTTTTTATATTACAGACATTTACAATCTTAACAGTTGTTTTAAGTAGTCTTATTAAATCCACATAATTAAAAAAATAAAATATAAAATAAAAATAAATAAATAAAGCCATATAATTCTGTGAGTTATTCCCATGTTATAGATTAAGAAATTGGTTTAAAGAAATTAAGCAGTGGAGGCTATACTCAAACTAAGTCTAATATTTCAATTATCCCACATAAATTATGCAATCTTAAAAGATACCCCCACACATACACTGTATAGCCTACTGTTTGTGTAAGATTAATTACTGGTAACTTTAATTTTGTTGATTTTTTTTTTTCCCCATTACCTATCATGCTTCGAATATTTCTAGAGATAGAATTTAATGTTTTACATTTCTGTTTCCTAATGAACATGATAGGTCAAAAATATGAATGTGCCAAGAGATGGAATGTACACTGTGTGACCACACAGTGGTTTTTTGACAGTGTTGACAAAGGTTTTTGTCAGGATGAATCCATATACAAGACAGAGCCTAGACCAGAAACAAAGACTATGCCTGATACTTCAACTCCTACTGGCCAGATCCACACAGTTGACAGTAAGTTTCAGTGGGATTAAAGTAGACATTTTTAACCACCATTTTCTGTGTTAGAATTGATTTGTAAATAGAATCAGTGAGATATAGTAGGGAATTCCATCCTTTCTTGCTCTGCTTCCAGGCACAATTGTATAACTAAATTGTATGAAAATTAGTCTAGAACTCCAGGTATTTCCTTTTATAATAGATGAATATTTTCTTTCATACCTTGATTTAATGCAAAAGATGATTAAGGAAATCAAGAGTATTAATAAAGACTTAAAAGAATAAATTTTTCCAAGCCTGACTGGTGGGCAAATGTTAATACATTTTTGCTACAATTGTTATAGACCATCTGCATTCATAGAAAATTGAAAACTATTTCGATTTTGTAGGTGCCACATTGGCAATTTAGCAGGTGTTATACTTTTTTCTTTCCCAGACCCGACAGTCAGCAACTTCAGAATTTTAATGGAAGCAAACCACTATTAAAATGTATTAAGTGTATTTTTATTTGAATAATATACGAACTTTAATTTATTTCAATTTCCTTTGATACTTGACCACCAAGATTTCAATTAAACCATTTAAAGCTTAATTTGGAAATTGTTCACAGCTCTTTGTGTATAAGAAAAATAGTAGGAAAATAGGTAATCGCAATTTTATCTCCATAAATTTCCATATCTTTGATATGTAGGTCGTACTCTTTCAGATGTCAGCCATATTTCCAACATCAATGCAAGTTGCATAAATGAATCAATGTGTAATTCAGTGCTTAATAGCAAAGTGGAGCCTACCCTTGAAAATCTAGAAAATTTGGATGTCAGTGCATTTCAAGCACCTGAAGATTTATTAGATGGTTGTCGGGTATGTCTTGATTATGTTATATATGCAGTGATCCTAGTCTGACTTTGAGGACCCCTCAGAGTTGGGCTTACTCCTTATCCATATAAAATAAGCCTTTCACTCTAGGGGAGCAGATGCAAGCATTAGGCCACATCTGTCCGTAATTGTCATTTATTGTTTGTAAGATGCTAGACTGTGCTAATCAATTCATATATATTGTTAATATGTTGTAAATAATCTCATTTAATTCCCACAAATAACTAAAATGGATATGATGCTGAGGTTTAGCAGATTAAAATTCTTACTCAAATTCACACAAACATTAAGTAGATAGCTATCTACTGCAAATCCTATATTCCTAACCGTTAGACCCTCTGCTTTGTTTAATGACTCTTGGGCTCCTTAACTTTTTAGTGTATGAATAAACTATCTTATAAGCGCTTTGGTGGAAACATCATATGCTATAAATTTCCTAGAGCTGATTACTTATCTAACAATATTTATTTTATTTTGTTAGAGAATGAGACAGCACGGGAGAGGGGAGAAAGGATCTCAAGCAGACACTGCACAGAGTGCAGAGCCCAACATGGAGCGCAATTTCAGGACCTTGAGATCATGACCTGAGCCAAAACCTAGAGTTGGACACCTAACCAACTGAGCCCCTTAGATGCCCGTGACTTTAGGTTATTCTTATAGGAAGTTTATGATTCCTGATTTTTGTTACAATATCTTCTAATATGGAGGTTACTTAGTTTGGGATATAAATGCAGTTAGGAGTAGATTTGCCAGTCTTAAATTTTTTTAAAGATGATGTGAAATAAAGATGAAAAGTCTTTTTATATTTATTAAATTGGTTTAAATACATACATACTTAATAAAGATGTTATTGTGTGTGTTTTATCCTCAAAGCACCGTCCTCAGTTCAACTTAAATTTTCTTGTGTAATCAACTATGTAAAAGGTATCTCAATTTATAGGTAAGAAAATTGGTTTAAATATCCTGAGTAACTTATCATGGTCAGGTAGTTAATTATTGGCCTCTGAACCAAAATTTAAACCCAGGTTTTCTGAATTCAGATATATGTGAACTCCAGTTTATTTCTATAATTTAAATTTACAAGTAGTAAGATCTTTAGAATTCAAGAAGCTACTTATATTTTAGACATTGCTTTACAGTAATATCTAGCTTCTATTTTATTTAAAGCCTCAAAATACTTACCAAGTATCTATTGTGGATAGCAATGCTATGGGACTGTGAAGAAGTAATAAAAAATTAAAATTTCAGAATTGTTGGGATGCCTGGGTGGCTCAGTTGGTTAAGTGTGTACCTTCAGCTCTGGTCATGATCTCAGGGTCCTGGGATCAAGCCCATGTTGGGCTCCCTACTCAGTGGGGAGTCCTATTCTTCCTTCCTCTCTAACCCTCTCCCCGGCTCCTCCTCTCACTCCCTCGTGCGCTGTCTCTCGAATAAATTTTAACAATCTAATTAAAGGAATTGTTAAAATCAGTTTCAGAATATACTCCATTCATAATGTATTTTAAATATGCACAGAGCTGTCTTGTTTACACACAGTGCATTTAGATACATATTTTTAGTATGTTTCTGTTGGGAGAAAGAAATCATCTTAAATGCATTAATCTAAAGTAAATATTTTCTTTCTTTGCAGATCTATCTTTGCGGTTTTAGTGGCAGAAGGCTAGATAAACTAAGAAGGCTTATTAACAGTGGAGGTGGAGTTCGTTTTAATCAGCTCAATGAAGATGTAACTCATGTTATAGTGGGAGATTATGATGATGAATTGAAGCAGTTTTGGGATAAATCGGCCCACAGGTTTTGTCGGTTTTTAATTCAAAGCAATTTCTACTCTGTAATGATTTTCCTTAAAATTGCATATCCATGCAATTATGGAAATTGCATGGCAAGTGGGATGATGGTCTGTAGCTTAAACTAATACATAATTATGTATTATTTTTATAGGCCTCATGTAGTAGGAGCAAAATGGTTGCTGGAGTGTTTTAGTAAAGGTTATATGCTTCCTGAAGAAACATATATCCATGCTAACTACCAGCCAGTGGAAATTCCAGTTTCAGATCAACCTGAAAATAAAACAGCCCTTTTAAAAAAGAACAACAGCTTTTCTAAGAAAGACTTTGCTTCTGATGAAAAGCATGAACAAGCTGATGAAGATCTGCTCTCTCAATATGTAAATAATAACCCGACAGTAGGTAAGAAATAGTTGATTAGTATTTACAGTCATTAAACATTTTAGTAGTAGAATATTTCTGCCAGGTTTCCTAGATTTTAAGTTAAACCTTTTTCTTTCCTTAATGTTTTGTTACTTTTTCTAAGCAAGCAAGGCCAAGAGGGCTGAACCCTCTGACTCTCTTCAACTCACTGGCTCTACTTTGATCTGTTTTATATACCAGCATCACTTCTTTACTGTGAGTTTGTAACAGCATAAACACTTTTTTTAAAGACTATTTATTTATTAGAGTGCACATGGTGGGGTAAGGGATGGGCAAAGTGAGAGGGAGAGGCAGACTCCCTGCTGAACAGAGAGCCCAACTTGGGGCTCCATCCCAGGACCCTGAGATGATGACCTGAGTCAAAGGCAGGTGCTTAACCAGCTGAGCCACCCAGGTGCCCCATGTAACAGTATGAACTTTTATTTTAAGCTTGTAATTACCTCTTACTTGGTTATTAGGATCTTTAGTGCATCAGTATTGCACTGTGGACCACAGCCTCTGTATGTGGTCTTCCCATTGTGGGAAGAACTATTGCCGGTGAAGAGTTATGAGCAGCATTTCTTCTGTTTTAAGAAAAAGTTTTTGTGAAATATTTAATACATTGAAAGAGATGTCAATAATGTAATGAGGGGATGCCTGGGTGCCTCAGTCGCTGAGCATCTGCCTTTGGCTCAAGTTGTGATCCCAGGGTCCTGGGATCAAATCCCACATTAGGCTCCCTTTGAAGAGTCTGCTTCTCTCTCTATGTCTCTGCCTCTCTCTGTGTGTCTTTCATGAATCAATAAATAAAATCTTAAAAAAAAAAAAGAATACTGTGATGAATAACCATATACTACTAGCTAGGTATAAAAAAATAGATTACTGCACTGTACAAAATATATATACTCTAATTTTGTGTATGTTTTAGCTTATGTGAATGATATATGGTATGTACTATTTTGCTGCTCTCCTCTGACCATGAGAGAGATTTTATTTAATCCCAGTAACTGGTTGAGTATACCACAGTTTATCTATTTTCCTATCTATAGAAATTTTTTTTTTCTTTTTTTTGCCAGTGCAAACAGTACTGCTGAGATTGTTCTTACCCATGTCTCTGATTGCTTGGGATTTCTTTACATTTACATAATATCAAATTTGGTGTGCTGTATATGGATTAATAGATGTGTTAAATTCTTCCACTGTAATGGTGGCTTTGACAGTTTCTCCATGTAGTTCTGTCAAATTAATTTTTTAATATATTTTGATCTATTACATGATCCTCATTTTCCTAATTTTTTTTTTCTTTAAACTCTGTTTTGTCTGATATTAATAGAATTATCTCTGCCTTGTGTGAGTCAGTAGTGATCTGGTATGACTGACTTTTTCTTTTAACTGCAAATTTGGTCAATTTACACGTTTTTTTACTTGTGATATATTTTTATTATTTTATACCATCTTATTTTGTGCTTTCTGTTTGTCCCATTTTTCTGTGCTTCCTTGTTTAATATTTTGCCTCCTTTAGGATAGCCTGAGCTTGCCCCCACTTACCCCTATCTCCCAAGTCCCTGTCTTCCCTCTACTGATGTGGAAGTTACATCTTTTTGTATTTTTGTATTCCTTGGAACATGAATGTGCATCAAAACTTGAAATCTAAAGTTAATCAGAATTTTTATCTTCATCTTGAATAATACAAAAACTTTATGACACTAACTTCAACATCATTGCTAATCACACTCCCCTACATACACTAATACAGTCAATTTATGTGCTTTGGACTAGTATTTTCATTGTCCTTTTAATTTCACAATCAGACACACTGTTTTATGTGGTCCATACTTATTTTGATTTACCAACATGTTTAGCAATTTCTTTGCTTCCCATCCCTTGTTGTATCTGAGACCTCTTCTGGAATCATTTTCTTTCCTCTTATTAAATGATATCCTTTAGAAATTCCTTCAGTTTCTGTTAATGTCTTTACTTTTACCCTTGTTCTTAAAAAGTAGTTATGCTAAGAATATAGTTCTAGACAGTTACTTTGAGCTCCTTTAGATGTTGTTTCATTGTCCTATTTCCATGGCTGCTGGATAAGAAGTCATTTAGTCTAATTGTTATTCGTTTGTAGGAATTCGTTTTTTTCTGGCTGTTTTTAATATCTCCCTTTTATTGCTCATTTCTAGAGTTTTACCATGTACTTGTCCTACTTAGAATTCATTGTGTTTTCTAAATCTGAGGATTAGTGAGGGGTTTTGTTTTTTTCATTCCAAAAAAAATTTCATCTGTTATCTCTTTGAAGATTGCTTCTTCCCCATTCTCTATATTCTCTCCCATTAGCTCTGTGTGTGGATTGCTTAACCTGCCCTTCAAATTTCATCTTTTTGTCTTTCTATGATTTATTATGGATTTCCTTCCACATCACTGTTTCTCTGTTCACCTGTTGACTAATGTTGTTAACCTATCCATTAAATGTTTTATTTCAATAATTATTTTTTCAGTTCCTGGAAGTTCTAGTTCTTTTAATAATCTATTACTCTATATTTATGTCTTGTTACTTATTTCTTGAAATACATTAAAGATACTGCCACACCTGAATGGAGAGGAGAGGTAAATCTCTTTATTGTTCATGGCCCCTAGATTCTTGATGTTTTTGTGATATTGTAAACTCATTCTTACTAGGACTGTGGGAATTCTGAGAAGCTTAAGGTGAGGATTTGTTTCTTTAGAAAAGATTCATGTTTAAATCTGTCAGAACTCTAGTTTTCCAACTCATGACATGTCTCAGTTTATTAGCTGAATGTTTTTTGGACCGTTGGGGTAGTGTAAATTGATAACCTAACCTAACCTACATCATAGGACCAAGCCTATGATGACAAATTGTCAGGAGAGAAGTTTTTCCCTCTTGACCCAAAGTCAAAGTCAAGTGTACTTGTCAGCTCTTTTACAGGGTAGATTGTTGTTGTTGTATTTGTTTGGTTGATTTTGGACTACATTGTAACAAAGGCATTTCCCTTTAGAGTTTCTGGGTTTGTTTCCTGAGGGTATGCTCTGCCCCACCTCTAATTTGTGTGAGACTGAAGACTTGACTCTGTTTCCCTTGATATGATGTCCTTAAGTTCTGAGGGTTTGAGTTTCTGCCAAGATAGATTAAGATTCAGGGTAACCATTAGTTTTAGTAACCACTTAATGCTCTGTATTCATACTACTACATTTTCAGTCCTTGAGGATCTCCCTTATTTTCCTACAAATTCAGTGTGCATTTGTACTGATGCCTTGTATTTTATATTTTCAAGTATTTGATTGTGAGAGGGTTTCAAATGTCTAGCTACCATATTTCTAGAAGGGAATTTCCAGTATTTCCTTTTTTTTAATGACTTACATTAACTCCAGTTAATATACAGTGCTGTATTAGTTTCAGATGTATAATATATTGATTGAACAATTCCATACATCACCTGGTGCTTATCATGCATGGCAAGTGCACTCCTTAATCCACATCACCTACTAAACCCATACCATACCTCCTCCCTTCTGGTTACTATTAGATTGTTCTCCGTAATTAGGAATTTGTTTTTCTCTCTCTCATTTTATTCCCTTTGTTTGTTTTCTTTCTTAAATTCCACATAAATGAGATCATTGGGTATTTGTCTTTCTCTGATTTATTTTGTTTAGTGTTATACTCTCTACCTCCATCCATGTCCTTGCAAATGGCAAGATTTCATTCTTATGGCTAAATAATATTCCTCTGTGTGTGTGTGTGTGTGTGTGTATGTACACATACAGCACATCTTCCTTACCCATTCATTTGTTGAATACTTGGCCTGCTTCCGTATCTTAGCTATTGTAAATAATGCTGCTGTAAACATAGGGGTACATGTATCCCTTTCAATTAGTGTTCTTGTATTCTTTGGGTAAATACCTAGTAGTGAGATTGCTGGATCACAGGGTAGTTCATTTTTCACTTTTTGAGGAACCTCCATACTATTTTCCAGAGTGGCTGGACCAGTTTGCATTCCTGCCAGCAATGCACAAGGGTTCCTTTTTTCCCAGATCCTTGCCAGTGCTTGTCATCTAGGGTTTTTATTTTAGCCATTAGACATGTTTGTGGTGATAGCACATTGTAATTTTGATTTCCATTTCCCTGATGATGAGTCATGTTGAGCATCTTTTCATGTGTCTGTTGTCCATCTCTGTCTTTTTTGGAGAAATGACTGTTCATTTTTTAACTGGCTTATTTGTGTTTTTGGTGTTGAGTTGTATAAATTCTTTATAGATTTTGGAGACTAACCCTTTATCAGATACATCATTTGCAAATATCTCCTCCCATTCTATAGGTTGCCTTTTAATTTTGTTGTTTCCTTTGCTGTGCAGTAGCTTTTTATTTTTATGTAGTCCCAATAGCTTATTTTTGCTTTTGTTTCCCTTGCCTCCAGAGGCCTATCTAGAAAAAAGTTGTTGTGGCCTATGTCAAAGAAGTTACTGCCTGTGTTTTCTTCTAGGATTTTTATGGTTTCAGGTCTCAAATTTGAATCTCATCCTTTTTTATGTATGGTGTAAGAAAGTGATCCAGTTTTATTCTTTCCCATGTAGTTGTCTAGTTTTCCCAACTCTAATTTATTAAAGAGACTAACCTTTTCCCATTGGATATTCTTTCTTGCTTTGTCAAATATTAATTGACCATATAGTTGTGGGTTTATTTCTGGGTTTTCTATTCTGTTGCGTTGATCTGTGTGTCTTTTTTTGTGCCAGTATCATCCTGTTTTGATTAATACAGCTTTGTAATATAACTTAAAGTCTGGAATTGTGATGCCTTCAGCTTTGCTTTTCTTTCTCAAGATGCTTTGGCTTTTTGGGGTCTTGTGTGGTTCCATACAAATTTTAGAAAGGTTTGTTTTAGTTCTGTGAAAAATGCTGTTGATATTTTGATAGGAATTACATTAAATATGTAGATTGCTTTGGGTATTAGAGACTTTAATGGTATTTTTTCTTCCAGTCCATAAGCATGCAATGTATTTCCATTTCTTTGTGTCATATTCAATTTCTGTAATCAGTATTTTACAGTTTTCAGAGTACAGGTCTTTGACCTCTTTGGTTAGGCTTGTTCCTAGGTATCTTATTTTTGGTTTAATTATAAATGGGATTGTTTCCTTAATTTTTTTTTCTGCTGCTTCATTATTGGTATAGAAATGCAACACGTTACATTGATTTTGTTGTTGTTGTTGTTGTTGTTTGAAGGGGGAGGGTTGTATTTTATATTTCTTTTAAGTAGGCTCTACAGCCAACATGAGGCTTGAACTCACGACCCTGAGCTTAAGGGTCACATGCTCTACTAACTGAGCCAGCTAGGCACCCTGTATATTGATTTTGTATCCTGTGATTACCGAATTGTTTATCAGTTCTAGCAGTTTTTTGGTGGAGTCTTTAGGATTTTCTTTCTTTCTTTCTTTCTTTCTTTCTTTCTTTCTTTCTTTCTTTCTCTCTCTCTCTCTCTCTCTCTCTCTCTCTCTCTCTCTCTTTCTTTCTTTCTTTCTTTCTTTCTTTTTCTTTCTTTCTTTCTGATTTTATTTATTCATGAGAGACACAGATCGAGAGAGAGGCAGAGACACAGGCAAAGGGAGAAGCAAGCTCCATGCAGGGAGCCCGATGTGGGACTCAACCTTGAGTCTCCAGGATCAGACCCTGGGCTGGAGGTGGCGCTAAACCGCTGGGCCACCCGGGCTGCCCTAGGATTTTCTTTCTTTCTTTTTTTTTTTTTAAGATTTTATTTATTTATTCATGAGAGACACAGATCCATAGAGAGGCAGACACACAGGCAGAGGGAGAAGCAGGCTCCATGCAGGGAGCCCAACGTGGGACTCGATCCTGGGTCTCCAGGATCACTCCCTAGGCTGTAGGTGGCGCTAAACCGCTGAGCCACCGGGGCTGCCTGGATTTTCTATATATCTGCAAATAGTGAAAATAATTCTTCCTTAACCAATTTGGATGCATTTTCTTTCTTTTTGTCTGATTGCTATGGCTAGGACTTCTAGTATTATGTTGAATAAAAGTGGTGAGAGTGGACATCCTTCTTCTTTTCCTGACCTTACAGGAAAGGCTCTCAGTGTTTTCCCCATTGAGTATGCTCTTTGCTGTGGGTTTTTCATATATGGCCTTTATTATGTTTTTGTTTTTTGGGGTTTTTTTGCTTGTTTGTTTGTTTGTTTAAGATTTTATTTATTTATTTATGAGAGACAGAGAGAAGGCAGAGACATAGGCAGAGGGAGAAGCAGGCTCCATGCAGGGAGCCCGATGCGGGACTCAATCCTGGGTCTCCAGGATCACGCCCTGGGCTGAAGGCAGCGCTAAACCACTGAGCCACCTGGGCTGCCCTTATTTATAAAGCTTTATAAGTTTTATTTTATGTGGCAAGAATTAGTTTAAAAATTAAAATGTTGGGATCCTTGGGTGGCGCAGCGGTTTGGCGCCTGCCTTGGGCCCAGGGCGCGATCCTGGAGACCCAGGATCGAATCCCACGTCGGGCTCCCGGTGCATGGAGCCTGCTTCTCCCTCTGCCTGTGTCTCTGCCTCTCTCTCTCTCTCTCTCTCTGTGTGACTATCATAAATAAATAAAATTAAAAAAAAATTAAAATGTTAATTCTCTTGCAGATGAGGATAGAAATAATAAAGAATAATAAAGTGGCACTTATATAACAATGTTATGGGCTCTGAAGTCGGACAGCCTTTGGTTTATATCTCATTTCTGCAACATAACTGTATGACGTTAGGCAAGTTACTTAACCACTTAAGCCTGAGATATCCCTTGAAGAAAAGGTATAGATACACCAGTAGTGGAGTGCTGGGGTGGCTCAGTTCGTTAAGTATCTGACTCTTGATTTCAGCTCAGGTCATGATACCAGGGTCTTGAGGTTAAGCCCTATGTCAGGCTCCACACTCAGCAGGGAGTCTGCTTCTCTCCCTCTCCCTTTCCCTCTGCCTCTCTCCATGTCTCATGTGTATACTCTGTCTCTCACTCTCTCAAATAAAAAATAAATCTTAAATATAGATATACCAGTAGCATCAACATCATAGTATCACAAACACTAATTTTGTGCATGTAAAGCACCTAGGCACACTGTCTGTATTGGTGAATAAATGAAGAATCCTTGAATAGCTTCCAGGTTTGTTGAGATCTCATAAAGCAGGGATTGACAAACTTCTTTTTCAAAGGACTAGACAGTAAATACTTCAGGCTTTATCAGCCACATTCTGTCTCTGAATGTATTCTATTTCGTTTGGGTTCTGCTTTTTGCAACCACTTAAATATGTAAAAACAATTATTTTTTATTTTAAGATTTCATTTATATGAGAGAGCAGAGGGAGTGGGAGAAACAGACTCCCCAGTGAGCACAGAGCCCAACTTGGGCCTTAATCCCCAGACTCAAGGATCATGACCTGAGCTGAAGGCAGACACTTCACCAACAGAGCCACCCAGGTGCCCTGTAAAAACAATTCTTAACTCATAGGCTGCAGGCTCAGTTTGGCCCATAGGCTGTAGTTTGCCAGTCCCTGTACATAGCACTACTAGAGTTTTCAAAAACTTACTAAGTTGTTACCTTTTTTTAAAATTTAAATTTTAGTGAACATACAGTGCAATATTGGCTTCAGGAGTAGAATTCAGTGATTCATCCTTACAACACCCAGTGTTTATCATAAGTGCTCTCCTTAATACCCATCACCCACCTAGCCCGTCTGCTACCGACTTTCCTCCATCAACTTTCAGTTTGTTCTCTGTCCTTAAGAGTCTCTCATGGCTTGTTTCTCTTTGTCTTTTTTTTTTTTCTTGTCCCTGTTCCCATATGTATATTTGTTTTCTTAAATTCCACGAGTAAGATTATATGGTGTTTGTCTTTCTCTAATTTAATTCACTTAGTGTAATACACTATATAGCTCCATTCACATCATTGTAAATGACAAGATTTCATTTTTTTGATGGTTAATACTCCATTGTGTATATATACCACATCTTTATCCATTCACCAATTGATGGACATTTGGGCTCTCTCCATAGTTTGGCTATCGTGACTACCATAAACATCAGTGTGCATGTGCTCCTTCAGCTCTGTATGTTTGTATCCTTTGGGTGAATACCTACTAGTGCAATTGTTGAATTATAGGGTAGTTCTATTTTTAACTTCTTAAGAAACTTCCATACTGTTCTCTAAGTTCTTTAATAGATTTTGGATACTAACCCTTTATCTGATATGTCATTTGCCTATATCTTCCTTCCATAGGCTGCCTTTTAGTTTTGTTGATTGTTTCCTTTGCTGTGCAGAAGCTTTTCACCTTGAAGTTCCAGTAGTTCATTTTTGCTTTTGTTGCCTCCAGCAGTGTGTCCAGTAAGAACTGGCCAGGCCAAGGTTAAGGAGGTTTCTGCCTGTGTTCTCTAGGATTTTGATGGTCTCCTGTCTCGCATTTAGATCTTTTATCCATTTTGGATTTATTTTTGTGAATGGTGTAAGAAAGTGGCCCGGTTTCATTCTTCTGCATATAGCTGTCCAGTTTTCCCAACACCATTTTTTGAAGAGACTGTCTTTTTTTTCATTGGATATTCTTTATTGCTTTGTCAGAGATCAGTTGACCATGTAGTTGTAGGTCCATTTCTGGGTTCTCTGTTGTGTTCTGTTGATTTATGTTTCTGTTTTTGTGCCAGGACCATACTGCCTTGATTACTGCAACTTTGTCATATAGCTTAAAATCTGGAATTGTGATGCCTCCAGATTTTTTTTCTTTTTTTCACGGTTGGGTTTGGCTATTTGGCATCTTTTGTGGTTCCTTGCAAATTTTAGGATTGTTTGTTCTAGCTCCGTGAAAACTGCTGGTGGTCTTTTGATAAGAGATTGCATTAAATGGATAGATTGCTTTGGGTAGTATGGACATTTTAACAATGTTTGTTCTTACAATTCCTGAGCATGGAATGCTTTTCCATTTCTTTGTGTCATCTTTCTTTCATAAATGTTCTTTTTTTTTTTTTTTTTTTTTTTTAAGATTTTTATTTACTTATTCATGAGAGACACAAAGAGAGAGAGGCAGAGGGAGAAGCAGGCTCCATGCAGGGAGCCTGACGTGGGACTCGATCCCAGGACTCCAGGATCACGCCCTGGGCCAAAGGCAGGCACTAAACCGCTGAGCTACCCAGGGATCCCCATTTATGGATCCCCATAAATGGTCTGTGGTTTTTCAGAGTACATATCTTTTACCTCTTTAGTTAGGCTTATTCCTAGGTATCTTTTGGTTTTGGGTGCAGTTGCAAATGGGATCTTAGATTTCTTTTTCTTCTACTTTATTGGTGTATAGACATGCAACATATTTCTGCACTTTGGTTTTACATCCTGCAACTTGCTGAATTCATGTTTCAGTTCTAGCAATTTTTTTGGTGTAGTCTTTCAGGTTTTCTACATACTCTATTATGTCGTCTGCCAATAGTGACAGTTTGACTTCTTCCTTGATGTTTTGGAGCCTTTATTTCTTTTTGTTGTGTGATTACTGAGGCTAAGACTTCCAGTACTTTGTTTTTACCTTTTAAACTTTTAGCTTTGATTCACCAGTTTATTGCATATTAGGGGTTATATATTTTAGTTGCTAACATTTGTGTTTTTATATAGCTATGTTTTTTCTCCTACTCATCAGCCAACTTGCTTTTAAAATATAGTAGTTGAGACCATTTGCTTGGGTTCTTCATCAGTTATTCTCTTAAGTCCATATTGTAGTAGCTAAGCAGCTGTAATCTAATATGAAACTTTTAGGAGTTTTTGAAAGATAAGTAACCATAAAAAGCAGTAACCATAATTATCTTATTTATATAGTTATTTCCATGTGGGCTTGAGCACTTAGGCCTATTCTGTTTTTATCCTTAATAATATTTTCTCAAAATTTTTTAGGGTATGTATGTATGTATTTATTTATTTATTTATTTAATAGAGAAAGTGAGAGTATGTATGCAAGCATGAGCAGGGGGAGGGGAAAGGGAGAAGCAGACTCCCTGCTGAGCAGAGAGCCTGATGCAGGGCTCAATCATGACCCAAGCCGAAGGCAGACACTTACCTGATTGAGCCACCCAGACGCCCCAATATTTTCTCAGTTTCTTTTGTGAATAGCACAACCGGTTTTGAGGGATGCCTAGGTGGCTCAGCGGTTAAGTGCGTCTGCCTTTGGCTCAGGGCATGATCCTGGAATACTGGTATCAAGTCCCACATCAGGCTCCCTACATGGAGCCTGCTTGTGTCTCTGCCTCTCTCTTTCTGTGTCTTTCATGAATAAATAAATAAAATTTTTAAGAAAAGGTTTTGGGACTTAGACAAGCCTGGGGAGTTATTGGAGCATCGTAATTTTCAATTAATTGGAGTTTACTCAGAATACTTAAAACCCTGACATGATTTCTGTTGTCATTCCTAATGTAAGATAGAAATAATGACAATACTTCTGGTGGCCAAGAAGATGAGATAGGTTCATATCCTTTCTTCATTGTGTACCTACAGTTTTTGTGAATGTGGGCATTATTCTCAGGCTTCATGTTACCTTTAAGTATAAGATAAATTATCTGCTAGAAAATACTTATTTTTCTCTTTCAGGTGAAGCTGTGAAGTCTGAAGTTGAGCCCTTTAATGACTCTACTCATATTTCTCCGCAAAAAGAAAACCAGTCTTCTGCCACTCATTGCCTCCCTGATGCTTCTACAACTACTGAAGAAGGTTTATTTAGCCAAAAGAGTTTCCTTGTTTTGGGGTTTAGTAATGAAAATGAATCTAATATTGCAAATATCATAAGAGAAAATGCTGGAAAAGTCGTGTCCCTTCAGAGCAGAATTGTTGCTGATTATGCTGTGGTTCCTCTGCTGGGGTGTGAAGTAGAAGCAACTGTAGGAGAAGTCGTCACAAATACATGGCTGGTAAGAAAACCCTGTAGCAGTTGAAATGTAGTGTTGAAGGATATCAAATGCCGAAAATGTTAATGTTTATTTCCTGGACATTTGAGTTTAGGTAAATTGGTGTTTGTGTTTGAGCACGATTTAGGTTTTGTTTTTAGCAAAGTAAATTGTAAGATAGGAAAATGCATAAGCTTCTTGGGCCCAATCCTGGTCGAGTAGAGCATATTGTTTCCCCAGGGCCACAGCAGCAGCATTACTTCATAAGAAGTTACTCCAGGTCATCTCCTACTATTTCAGTCTTCCCTGTTTTCACACAACCAAAGCATGCGTGCACTTTTGTATTACTCTTTGTTATTGGCTAAACACTGGGAACTTCACCAATTTTTTTTAAACTTTCCAAGAATTAAGAGGAAAATTTATAAACTAATACTTGGGAAGAAATTAAATTTACGGCAATATTTAGTAAGTTAAATGATTAACCTGATTGATCTTAATATCCTGTATAATGAGTTGATTTCTTTAATATAATGTGAAATGTACTGAAAATGAGTATGTGTGAGGTTATGTTAAAGTAAAACTGCTTTTTATCTAAACTAAATTTACTGCTTCTGTAACTAAAAGTGTTAGCCACTGGTTGGTTATTTCAGGTTGCTGTTTTTGTTTCTCTTGTTTTTAAAAGGTAACTTGTATAGACTATCAGACTTTAATTGATCCAAAGTCAAATCCTCTCTTCATGCCAGTTCCATTTATGGCAGGAATGACTCCTTTAGAGGATTGTGTTATTTCATTCAGCCAGTGTGCAGGAGCAGAAAAAGATTCATTGACATTCTTAGCAAATCGCCTTGGAGCTAGGTACGTAGTATTTTTCTGTGCACCTGTTCTCATGGTGTACCTTTTATCTGTTTTGGCGTATTGGTGAACATTCAAATTGGAATTGGCCAGGGGATATCTTTATAATGTTTATGGGTAGTGTGTAATGTACCTGTGTGATGACTCAGTACTACTAGATGAATACTTAGCAGAGATTAAGACCATGGGCATTAGTGCTTACCTACCAGGAAAGGGGATGTTTAAAGCTAATACAAGGGCCATTATTGAATATTGCACATCTAACCACTATTCCTTTCCACGGCCCATATGGGCGATTTATTCTTTTTCAGTAATGAAGATTTGGGAAGGGGAAAAAAATGAACTTGAAGGTTACTTCCAAAATCCAAATTAGCCCAACCCTTAAGTGTACCTTAGGTGGGGACTATTTTAAACGGGAAGTAGAAACTATTATATCAGTAAATGTAAATGAACTCAACTTTTATATTTAAAAAAAAAAGTTCTTGTGGGTTAGATCTTGAAGCAACACCTAAAATCATTTTAAACAGGAGACACACCTAAAACATTGATTCAGAACAGCTGGGGGGAAAAAAAAAGATGGGCAAAGGTATGTCAAAGAACTGTAAACAGAAAGGAGGGATTCCACTTCTAATGTCAGACAAATTTGGATTCAAATGAAAAGGCATTAAATAAGAAAAAGAAGAGCAATGTAAATACAGAACTATTCACACTACATTTAAAACATATACCAAAAAGAGCATGACTGTTGTTCATAAGATAAAATAGGAAATACAAGGGTGGAATCAATAGAAATACATTATTTGTAGGAGACATTAATTCCCATCTTTTACTTGATGAGAGGTCAACATAGAAAACAGGGAAGGATCTAGATTTCAGTAGCATAGTCATCTACCCTGAAACAGTGAACATACCTTTTTGAGTGCCTGTAGAGCACTTATAAACATTGCCTATAAAGAAATTGGCCACAAAGAAACCTTAATAAATTCCTTAAAGTAGAAAGAGTACAGGCAATACTCTCTAATCATGATGCAGAAAGACTAGAAATGAGTAGTAATAAATAGAAAACTGGACATTTTAGAACTATTTCATAACCCCTTGTTCCAAGAGGAATTCAAACCCATTTATAAGCCTAGAAATCATTATCAACCCAATGGTAATAAGGAATCCCAGTGCCCAGACTATGATACTAAAATACCATTTTCTGCTAAAAGAAACTAAAATGTAAAGAAATGATTAATTCCAGATCTGGGGCAGGAAAGGTGCCAATGAGTCTGGGACACTTGTTGGACCAGATAGCAAGGACTATTGAGGAATTTGTGTCAAAAGGACCTCCACTGGTCAAAGACAGGAAAAATTTTAAGAATCACTAGAGAAAATAATGGCAGTGTTTCCAAACACATCAAATAATGTTTAAATCATGATTTCATAATAACACCAAGCAAAGCGAATCAGTCATGTTTGAAAGATGTTGGGAAACCAGGCCATTATTTTGAAAGCTGTTTAGATAAAGAGAAAGGATCAAGTATTTATCTTGCCTTCTCCATGTAATCTGTATCATAGTACCATAATATTGGATAAGACCGTTTCCCTTTAAGAGATCTTCCAACAAATAAATGAAATAAGATAGGATTATAACTCCTAATGAATGAAAACATCTAGGCCTTGAAAATCAGTAATCACATGATACAGAGGAAAACATTATATGCCTTGTGCTGAAGAACACACTACCACCTAAAGTGGCCTTACCGAAATGATAAAACCTCAATCTGATGAAGCCTCTACATTCAACTACCGATTTATAGGAAATAGAATAATATGTTAAACTATAGTACAGGAATGCAGTTAGCAAAATCCAGACTCAGATAATTTTATGTTATAAATAATAGCAGTGGATAGTGAAAGAGGATGAAGCCTATAAGCCAGAAGACATTTTTAAAAAACTGTAGTGCCTAAGAATGCACTATGTGATAAAACTAAAGAAAGATAAGGAACTGATTGCCATAAATATCCAAATAGTGGCTAGTATTAAGAAGGGAGGTAAGGCAGGCTTGCAATTGAATAAGGGACACATAGGAGAGGTTCTGAAGTGGCTGACAAGATTCTGTTGTCTGATGTAAGTGATAGATACAAGGGTTTTCACCTTAATTCACTAAATTGTGTATTTCCTTTATTGCTGTGTTCTGTATTTGAATTATACTAAACAATAAAAAACTTTTTAGAAAAAAACTGAAGTTGCAGGAAATCTAGAAAGTAACAGAAGTGTGACACCAGATCCCACATAAGCAATGCTTGCAGAAAAATTCAGCAAAGTGACTGTATAAAAAACAGTAAATTTTACAGTATAAATTTCTGTATTTACTATACAGAAATCATTGACCTTCATACAACCTATTAGAAAAGCTAATGAAAACTAAGTTTATAATAAGAGATAAAATACTTAACAGGTTTAACATGAAACTTGGAAGAGCTGCAGAAGCTTATAAGATGCTAGTAAGAGAGTTTTTTGAATATATTTTGTAAAACCTCACTAAATAAGTGTGGCTTTAATAAGTTGCAGAAAGTTCAGTGAACAAAGTCTAGAAATAGACCCAAATACACACAAGAATTTTTGTGTATGATAAAAGTGATATTCCAATCATTGAAGAAGAGAGATGGCTATTCTATTTAGTAAATAGGATTAAAAAAATTTGGAGTTCCGTCTCATACCAAATAAATACCAAATGGATCAATGAGTTAAATGTGAAAAATGAAATCATTAAAGTACGAGGAAAAATGTGGGAAATTTAAAGAATCTTAAAAGTGGGGACTTAGAGTATAAAACCCAGAAGTTATTACCAAAAAAAATTCTAAATGTATGTCAAGTGATGGACATCTCTCCCCACACCGCATGTTCTCTGTGTTTAACATTCTGTGATCTTGAGCAAGTCACATAATTCTATCTTTTCCCAGGTTTCTTTACAATATTTTGTAAGATATTGGTATTACACAAATATAAAGAGTACCAAATAAGATTATGTGTGAAAATGCTTAGGGGAGACACAGTGGGCTAGAAAGGTACAATGTGTTATTCATACCATTGCTATGCTTCCTAGCTGTTCCATGCTTCCTTTTGGGAAGAAAGGCCAGAGTAGGTTGATGATGACTAATTAAGGAGGTAAATTTCAATATATCAACTTTTTATCAGTGAGTATTATCTTATACTTAGAACTCTTAACAACAGTTTTATCAGAAACTTCCTTCTTAACTTGCTCACTAGTTGTGTATATGACCATTTGCTTTTATTTAAATATAATTTTCAGCGTTCAAGAATTCTTTGTTCGCAAATCCAATGCAAAGAAAGGCATGTTTGCCAGTACACATCTTGTATTGAAAGAACCAGGTGGTTCAAAATATGAAGCTGCAAAGAAGTGGAATTTGCCAGCAGTCACCATATCTTGGCTGTTGGAGACTGCTAGAATGGGAAAGAGAGCAAATGAAAACCATTTTCTGATTGAAAAGTCAACTAAAGAAGGTTAACACTTTTATTTGTTCTTTTATATGTAGCTTTACAATCTGATGGTTTCTGGGACATGAATATATCAAAGCTTGTTTTCCATTTTTCACGTACAGTGTCATGCACTGCTGTTGAACATTCCTTATTGGGTGGCAAAATAAATGTGTTTATAGCACAGATATTTAATTTATATCTGCTTTCTACTGCAGGCACTGTCTGAAAGCTGGAAGATACGAAACAATCTAGGAGGATTCTGGGGTCTAAGCGTTTGAGGTCTTAAGATGCGGGCTAGGACTCTGTTTACCTTTTCTTCTGTGTCATATGCTGACACCATGTCATTCATGTGCTCTCTGGTCCTCTCATCTTTGGACTTCTGCGTTTTTCCTGTAACCCACATCAAGCTTGCCTCTTCATCCCTATCTTTCAGTTCTCAGCTTGAATGTTACTTTCCATGTGGGAAATCTTCCTTAACTCACCAAGTATGGCCTTTGTCTTGCCAGAATTCCCTGCGTTATCTCTTTTATACCTCTGATCCCAGTGGTCTAATTCTAGTTTGCTTTCATGTCTTCCCTACTCAGGTACAAGCTTTGAAAGGGCAAAGAATACTCGTGTCTTGTGCATTATATATTTCTGTTGTCTAGCATTGGACCTGGTGTGGCATAGCCATCTAATAAGTGTTTTTGTTAAATGTTGAAAAGGGAGGATCCCTGGGTGGCGCAGTGGTTTGGCGCCTGCCTTTGGCCCAGGGCGCGATCCTGGAGACCCGGGATCAAATCCCACGTCGGGCTCCCTGCATGGAGCCTGCTTCTCCCTCTGCCTGTGTCTCTGCCTCTCTCTCTCTTTCTCTCTCTCTCTCTCTGTGTGTGACTATCATGAATAAATAAATAAAATCTTAAAAAAAAATAAAAATAAAAATAAAAAAATGTTGAAAAGGTAGGCAGGTGAGAGGACAGTTGCTCTTCTTCTAAGATAATGGCACCCCAGGGCAAACTTCAGGGACAAGTCAGTAGCTTGGGAACAGGTCTCAGAACCATTACTTACCCAGACAGACTAGAAATTTTACAACTGAGGCAAAGTGATATTTATAGATCATATTAAAATTTTATTAAGAACTTTGCAGAAACATCACTGTAGTTGTTAACTTGGAATATATGTAATTGGGATTTTTTTTTTAAGCCTGCCGTTGACTAAAATGACAATTTTTGGCAAATTGTGAGGTTTATTGAAAATATTTCAAGTTAAGATGAAACAGGAAATCTAATTTCATTTGTTTCAGTTGACATGGTTTGTCTGATTTAACATGTATTTTAACACATTGTTTGATTTGTTTTTTGTAAAGTAGGTATATAACTTTGTGATTTAAAGTGCACTTGTGGGACACGTGGTTGAACGTCTGCCTTTGATTCAGGGCATGATCCCAGGGTCCGGGACCAAGTCCCACATCAGGCTCCTGCAGAGAGCCTACTTCTCCCTCTGCCTATGTCTCTGCCTCTCTCTCTCTCTCTGTGTCTCTCATGAATAAATAAAATCTTTAAAAAATAAAAGTAAAGTGCATTGTGAGGGTTCAGTCAGTTAAACATCTGCCTTCAGTTCAAGTCATGATCCCAGGGTCCTGGAATCAAGCCCCACATTGGTTCCATGCTCTGTGAGGAACCTACTTCTCCCTCAGCCTCTGCTGCTCCCCCTGCTTGTGTGCTTTCTCTCCCTCTCTATTTCTCAAAGTCTTAAAGTGCATTTGAGAATTCATATGAAAACTAACAATACGATATAAAAATGTCAGCCTCTTTAGAGACAAAAGATGGCCTTAGTGGTTCACGTTTCTTTCTTGTCATTTTAAATCTCTAGAACAAAGTTTGGAAACTGAAATAACAAACAAGGTGAATCTAAATCCAGATACTCCAGAGCATCCTGTTGCACACCTGGAAACTCAGAGGAAAACAGCTGTTACACCTTTAGATATGAACCGCTTTCAGAGTAGAGCTTTCCATGCTGTGATCTCACAACACACCAAACAGGTTTCGACCTCCTCGCCAGTGGGACAGCCACTTCAGAAGGAGCCCTCCTTACATCTGGACACACCATCAAAGTTTCTGTCCAAGGACAAACTCTTCAAGCCTTCCTTTGATGTGAAGGTAAGGTTTATAGAAAATGGCCCTGGAGTTAACAATTTTGTAGTATATAAAGTTAAAGCTCTACATTCTGCATCACTTTTAAAGTTTATAATAGTAAGTTTTCCAGAGATATTGGCAGGTAGATTCATTTTACCGAGTCCTATCATATACTTAGTGTTGAGATAAGAGCCGGAGATAAAATAGTGTGAAATCAGGACTGGGGGCTGGGGCGTGTGGGTGGCTCAGTGGTTGAGCATCTGCCTTTGGCTCAGGTTGTGATCCCAGGGTCCTGGGATCAAGTTCCACATCAGGCTTCCCACAGGGAGCCTGTGTCTCTCAGGAATAAATAAATAAAATCTTAAAAAAAAAAATCAGGACTGGGTTCAAGTCCTAGACTGTCACGAACAGTATGATTCCAGACAGATCATTTAACATATACAGGTATAGGCTTTTTCTTTTGTACAGAGAGGATATCACTTGCTCTGAAAACTCACAGATTTATCATAAGGATCAAATGAAATGATCTGATGAAATAATCTTATAAACTATGATATAAACCCATTGCTACTTCTTTTTTTATTGTAACAGTATACTTAGTGCTAAATCTTGAAGAATGTGTCTATTACCTTATTTTGTAGTCATTTCCTTTGAAAAATGAGTTAAGTCTGCATCTTTGTTTGATCTCCTGAGCACTGGACTATGGCTCCCTTTCTAAGAAATGTATTCACAAATCAAGAACTCATTTGACAATAAATGGTTTCCTTTTTTCCCCAAAAAATTATTTTCTTCACTATTCCTTTAGTAGATGTTTCAAATGGCTATTCAAATCATTGATCATGAAAGAAAAAATGCACAATTGCAGTACTAGTCCTCTATTGGAGTTTTGCTGATAGGGTAATAAGCAGTATTCTGGGGTACCTGGGTGGCTCAGTTGATAAAGTGACTCTTGATCTCAGGGTCAGGAAAGTTCAAGCTCAGTGTTAGGCTTTAAAAAATAAAGCAACATTCTAATAATTTTTACTGGTGTGTTTTGGAGTAGGGTTATAAAATTTACAGACTATTCATCTTCAAAAAATAAATATGAATTAATATTTGGGACATTTTTTACCAAGTGAAACCTTGCTCACATCTTTTTCTAAAGTAATAATTTTATACTATGGTTAACGCTGCTCACTATGCCTTAAGAAATAGAGAAAAACCATTAGTTTGAAAACTGAGATCTAGAATCAGGCTTTGCTTTTTGCTGCCTTTTAAGGCAGGTCAACCTCTTTGGGCTCCATGATCCCCATCTATAAAATTGTAGAATATATTTAGATGATCTCTAAGGTCTCATTGCTCACAGACTCTTTGAATAGTAAATGAGATGATACTAGAAGGCAAGAAAATAGCAAAAATATTCCCAGTCATTGACACCATTCTTCTTTAAGATACCTTGCAGAAAGTTGATAGTTCTGAAATGGTCTCAGTGAAAGGCACAAGACACACTTAAAAATTTTCTCGTTTATTTTTATTTTATTTTATTTTATTTTATTTTATTTTATTTTATTTTATTTTATTTTATTTTATTTTTAATTTATGATAGTCATACAGAGAGAGAGAGAGAGAGAGAGAGAGAGAGAAGCAGAGACACAGGCAGAGGGAGAAGCAGGCTCCATGCACCGGGAGCCTGACGTGGGACTCGATCCCGGGTCTCTAGGATCACGCCCTGGGCCAAAGGCAGGCACCAAACCGCTGCGCCACCCAGGGATCCCAAATTTTCTTGTTTAGAAGCAAGTTTACTTAGCAGTGTTGTTTGTTCTTTTTGTTTTGAGGTTTTTGGTTGGGGTTTTGTTTGGGTTTTTTTTTTGTGTGTGTTTTGGGGTTATTTTTTTGGTTTTTGGTGATGCATAAAATGGTACTTCATCTTACAATCAGTGGTTCTTCAAATTGATGTAATATGGTATATTGAATGTTTTCTCTGAAAACAGAAGAGCCCATGAAATAATCACAAAATTGAACATCTGTTAGGCCTTACATTTTTAAAAAAATCTCCTGTTTAGGGGCAGCCCGGGTGACTCAGCGGTTTAGCGCCGACTTCAGCCCAGGGCCTCATCCCAGGGACCCGGGATCAAGTTCCCACCTAGGGTTCCCTGCATAGAGCCTGCTTCTCCCTCTGCCTGTGTCTCTGCCTTTCTCTCTCTCTCTCTCTCTCTCTCTCTCTTTCTCTCATGAATAAATAAATAAAATCTTTTAAAAAATCTGTTTAAACTTAATTTTTAATTGGCATACATCAGAAAAGTACAAACGTGCTGCTAAATGAAATGTTAGTTAACAGTTAGAAGGCCACTGTACATGTTCAGAAAGAGATCATTGCCAGTGCCACAGAGCCTTCCTCCTGTCTCATCACTGTTTCCTCCTCCCAATACCAGAGATAACACTCGTGACTTCTAACACTGTAGGTTTGTTATGCTTGTTTTTTAACTTTGAAACATGTGGAATAATATGCATTTTTCTGAGTCATTTTTGTTCAGCCTTTGTTTGAAAGCTGTGTCCATGTACCTGTAACTTTAGTTTATTGATTTCATTCCTGCATAATCTATTACATGGGTATATAGACATTCTTGTGCATGTCTCTTGGAATATGTGTGCATGCATTTCTTTTTGGTATATGCCTAAAAGTAAAATTGCCGGGTCATATTTCAACTTTAGTAGAGACTAACAAACTGTCAAAATGGTCGTATCAATTTATACTCCTACTAATAATTTGTTGAGCAGCCAGTGTCCCCCATTCTTGCCAACAAGGAATTAAAAGTTTTTTTTTTTAACTTTTCACTTGGAAATAATTCTTAACTTATAAAAAGTTACAAAATAAAAATACTAGAAGGAACATTTGCACACCCTTTATTCAGAAATAGTTTTCATTACTTTCCAGATGGAAAGACTTTGTGTTTTTTGATTTCTTGTTTTATTAGAAAGAGTGATCTATCTAATCAGAGTGTTTATAATATTTCTATTCCATAGAACTTACTGATCTTTGTGGCCTGTAATGTGATCAGTTTTTGAGAACATTTTATGAAAAGATATATTCTCTATCACAGATAGTCCTTGCCCCGCCCCACCCCCCATACACAGAAGATCATTTTTTGTTTTAACTCATCTCATACTAAATGGTGTTTTCAAGTTTTCTAATATAGTATGTTTCTGGTTCTTGCATCACATATGGTTTTGTTTTAGGTGGGTGATTGCTATATTAGTGCATAGATACTCATAACTATTAATGTTACTTGAAATGTGTCCTTCATCTCATTTAATACTTCTTGGCTTGTAGTCAACTTTAAGTATCAGGATTTCAATCTCTTCTATCTTATGACTTTTATTTGCCTTATAACTCTGTTCATTATCTTATTTTAGCCTTTTGGGATTGCTGTATTTTAAATGTAGAATTGAGTTTTACTTTATGAGTCATTCTAAAGAGCTTTTTCTTTCAACGAGGTGACTTAAGCCCATTCACATTTAATACGATTTATATGTGGTCTCAATTCTGTCGTATGTTGTAATTACACATGCATGTATGTTACATGTTTCTTCACATATTGTGTCCTCTGTTTGGGAGGGTTTTTTCCTTTTTCATATTTAGGGAAGGGTTTGTTAGTTTTATTCTTAGGGTGTCCTTAACCCCCTTCTTAACTTTTTGTCAATTGTAAATTATGTTTTGACCCCTACTTATTATTGCTTCTGTTGCAGTCAGTGGTCTTACTCTGTTTCTCCATTTTCTCTCTTCCACTCTTTTTAATTAATTTATCTACTTTGTCAGAAAATAGTGTTTATATATACTTTAAACCCATGGACCTCACCCTTGTTTTAGTCTCTTTTTTTAAAACTTTTTTTTTTATTGTTTGTTTAAAGATTTTATTTATTTAACAGAGAGCACACAAGGAATGGGAGAGGGAGAGGGTGAAGTAGAGAGCCCAATATGGGACCCTATTCCAGGACCCTGGGATCATGACCTGAGCCAAAGGCAGATGCTTAACTAACTGAGCCACCTAGGCACCCCACCCTTGTTTTAGTCTTAACTCTAAGGTCAAATATGTGAAATGCTCAGTTCTTGTCTTTTGTGAAATTTCACTGTCATCTGTTGGTAGGATAAAGGCATCCTCTAGAATACTCGGGAAAGACACGTGTACAATATTTCCTGAGTTCAGCACATTCAAAGCCTTTACCACGGCCGTGATTCTTTGACAGATTGCATGGATATACTGTTCTCAGTTTGCTTTTTTTTTTCCCCTTGAGTTTCCTAAAAATGCTACTCCACTGCTGCCTTTCTTTGTGTATATTTTTGAAAATTCTGATGCCAATCTAACTATGTTGTTTTTTTATGATATTTCATCTTTTTTTTTTTTTTTTTGGCCTGAGGACCATGTGGAGTTTTCTTTTATCTTTAAAGTCTAATTTTACAAAAATATGCTTAGATATTGATTATTCTCCATCATTTTTCCCTGATACATGGCAGTTGTTTAAATGTTTGGAATTTAGATCCTTCTCCAAATTTTTGGTCTGAGAGATGAGAAGAATGGAGCTGCCAATCAACTGAGTTGAATGGAACGGGTTGGGATCAATACCTCAGAGCAAGAGTTTGTATTTTGGGTACATAGATATCCAAGTACCGTTGTCAAATAGACAGTTACGTATATAACTTGAAGTTTGGGCAATGATTTGGGCTAGAGAAAGAAATTTGGGGATTAGAGTTTGTAGGTGATATTTAAAGCCATATGGGAATAGATGCCAAGAGGGCAGTAGAAAAAATGTCCAAGGAACACTCTGAGGGGTTCACATTTAGAGGAGGAACCAGCAGGAGAGACTGAGAAGGAACCACCCATGAGGGAAGAGAAAGCCTTAGACATTCTTAGAAGCCACATAAGAAAGTATTTGAGGAAGGAATAGTTAACTGTGTCACATGCTGCTGAAAGTCAAGAAAGGTGAGGACAGAAAATTGACCACTGGATTTAGCATTATGGTAGGTTGTTGGTGATCTTAACAGAAAGGGTTTTGAGGACATGGTGGAAATGGAAAGCAGTGTAGACTCAAAAGGGAATGTGAGAAGTTTATAGACATTGAATATAAACAATGCTTTTGAGGGGCAGCCCCGGTGGCACAGTGGTTTAGCACCGCCTGCAGCCCAGGGTGTGATCCTGGAGACCCGGGATTAAGTCCCACGTCGGGCTTCCTGCATGGAGCCTACTTCTCCCTCTGCCTGTGTCTCTGCCTCTCTCTCTCTCGCTCTCTCTGAATGAATAAATAAATAAATCTTTAAAAAAAAAACAACAATGCATTTGAGGAATCTTACCTGTAAAGGGGAACCAAGAAATGGAGTCATTGCCATAGAAGAGTCAAAAGAAGGTTGTTTTGTTTCAAAATAGAAAAAATTAATTATATACCATTGTGGCCAGTCTAGTAGAGATTCAGTTGATGATGCAGACAAGAGGGGAGAATTGCTGAAGCCACATCCCTTGAATTGGTGAGTAAGGGTGGGATCTAGTGCTTAACTGGAGGGAAAGCAGTGTTAACAATGGCACAGGTGCAGAAGGCAGGTAGATGTGGTATGGGAGGTTCTGATTTCTTTTTTGTTTGAAGAATCTTTTTAAATGCTGTATAGAAATGTTTAAAAAAAATTAGCAAATAGAAAGCCTTACCATGTCCTCACAAAAAAGATTAAACATCATAAGGATCTATAAAGGTAATGTAGATCCTACTAAAAATGCAAGCAAAAAGTTTTTTTTTTTTTTTTAAGATATTATTTATTTATTCATGAGAAACACAGAGAGAGAGGCAGAGACACAGGCAGAGGGAGAAGCAGGCTTCCTGAGGGGAAGGCAGGACTCCCATCTCAGGATCCCAGGATCATGACTTGAGCCAAAGCCAGACGCTCAACTGCTGAACCACCCAGGTGCCCCAAAAATAGTATTAAAAATATGAAAAGAATGATTGATGATAGGCACTAGCCCTACTAGTTATTCAAACATCATGTGAAGTTGCAGTCATTGAAGCCGTCAGTGTGTCATCAAATGAGCACTCAAATTCATACACTCCATACATAGGAGAATGTATTATATGATGAAGGTGGCATTCAAACCAGGCAACTGGGTAACCATCTGAGGAAACAGTTGGGATGAAAACTCACCCTTTACATCAGAATACATTTCAGGGGATATTTATTTCAATACAAAAAGTGAAGGCATAAAAATTACACAACAGGCCGTGAGTTAGTTTTTCAATAATCCCACCATTAGAAAGACCTTTCTACCTGTAACATACACCCTAAAAGAAATAAGAGAGTCATATGAATCTGACAGCATTAAAAAAATTCTCCACATTCAATTGCAGATTTTATAAATGTGCGTTATAAAAGTCTTTAAAAATTCTCCCTGGCAAAAACTTGACAAATGACAAATTTGGAACAAATGTGTATATATCTCAGTGGATATGTGTACATATAAATTCATACAAATATATTCAGTGAATAAAAAAAAGAGAGAAACCAATGGGAAAAATGGCAAAAAATAGGAAGACATAACTGTCACAAAAAATTAAATAGAAATGTTATATATGCATAAAGATGTTTAATCTCATTTAGTATTAAAGGGTGGGAAATTAACCTATCAGGCAAAAAAGAAAAATCTGATTACCCACTGTGCCGTCAAGCATGTTGAAAAATACTACTGCTTTGCTCATGAGAATGCCAACACTGTTACATAGATTTTGCTTAAATGTTTCCGTTTACTCTTACATGTGCAAAATGGTGTGTGTACAATGGTGGTGGTCTGTTGCATTATACTGGCAAAAGATTAATCTAAATATTCATCAGTTGAACAGTGGTAAATACAGTCAGCTGTGTGTATGGAATACTGTTAATACAGATTGAAAAGAGAATGAGCAGCAGTGGCCTGGATAGTGGTGGCCCCTTCTCATGAGGGAGCTGTGAGTGGCTCGGGAACAGGAATATATCTTGTGCTTTTCAGGTTTTTCACAATTCTCAGATCTGTCTGACTGATTAACCTTACAGTTCAGATCTTGCTTATAAGCCATCCCTGATTGTTTCCATCTGTGTTTATTACTCTTTGTTCATTTTGCTTTTTGATGTTCTTCATTTTAACTGTACCTCCCACTCTAAGATTCAGCCAAATATGATGAGCAGAGCTGAAAATATAAGTGTGCTAGTTTCTTTGAACCCATTTGCCGGACAGTATGAAATTTTTTTATTATGTTTAGATACAGATAATATTTCATTTCTTTTATTGTTTGGAGGAGACTAAAGCTGTAATCCAATTAGTTTTGAAAATTGTCTCTTCTCTCTCTCCTTTTTTCTCTTTCCATGTACTCTTGACCTCCCTTTTCCCTTCTCTCCCTTCTCTTCTGTCATTTCCTCCTCTTCTACTTTTCTTTACCCCCCTTTCTGTCTCCCCTGCCATACATATAGGATGCACTTGCAGCCTTGGAAACTCCAGGAGGTCCCAGCCAGCAGAAAAGGAAACTGAGTACACCACTTTCAGAAGTCATTGTCAGAAACTTGAAACTTGCTTTAGCAAATAGCTCTCGAAATGCTGTTGCTCTTTCTGCCAGCCCTCGGCTGAAGGATGCCCAATCAGAGAAGGTAGAATTAGATCACTTATTAAAAGCAAGTTGTAGGTAAAATATTTCTGACAATAAGAGTTGATCTGTTTCTTTTATTCTCCATGGACAGGATGAAGCTCCAAAGCCACTTCATAAGGTAGTGGTATGTGTGAGTAAGAAACTCAGTAAGAAGCAGAGTGAACTGAATGGGATCGCAGCCTCTTTAGGAGCAGATTACAGGTAGTTGGCCCATCTTTCTGTTTGGTACTGATACTGTCTAAACGTATAGGAAAACCTAAAGTTAATTGTGAGTATCCACAAAGGAACATTTACTTTGCCTTTTAGTGTGTCATTGTCTACAGTATCTCCAGTTGATTTTTCATTTACTCTACATCCTTGAAAAATGCCCTCTCCTGTATCAATTCATGTTGATATATATATATTCTTTAAGATATATACAACCAATATTTGAAAACCTATTTTGTGCCACTCACTATTCTAGAAACTTGGGTTCTGTGAATTTAATAAGTACAGTCTAGAAGAATCCTGACGAAATACATTTAATAAGAGTCCTAGGACAGTCACTCATATGAGGTATGAAATTAAGCATATTTGTACCTTAGTGACTTTCAGAGTAGAGTCCTTTTGTGAGCAGTACTAGAGAACTGCAGCCTTCCTGTATTCCAGTGGTCTTTTTGTAGGATGGTTTAATTTCTATTCATTTTCACTACTTTGGAGACATAGATGATCAGATCTGCCCTCCACCTGACTGCCAAGCTAGAGACAGGCCTCTAGCATAGATGTCATATGTGCCAGGGATTGAAGGAGCCTTACCCATGCCAGCCAATCCTGAATCAATCATACTCTGCAGTGCTAGCTTCCTTGATCATTTGTATTCAGCTATTTGTAGATTAGCATAATGATTGGTTCTACAAGTAACAGTTTGAGAAGTATGTTTGGCTTTATCTTCCCCTTTGGTAAGTCTTATTTTGGTTAGCATTCTATTTGATAAATTAGATCAGGAGAATATAAAAATAAAATGTATCTGGAATAGTTATAAGTATCTTAATGTGTTTAATGTATCTGTTGTAGAAAATCTTTTTACTTGTTTAGACTAATATTTGTATTACCTGTTTTATATATATTATTATATAATAACTACTATATGATTATGTATTATTATACTCCTATTACCTTTTACCACTTTCTGGCTCTTAGTATGAACCAAGCTTTATCTTGTTTCATTCCCACAAGAGTCCTTTGATGAGAATATATACTTTTGTCAAAATTGAATGCTTTATTGTTGATTGTTTTTGGATGTGAACTTGATGTAAGACGTAAAAGGAGGGGATCCCTGGGTGGCTCAGTGGTTTAGAGCCTGCCTTCGGCCCAGGGCGTGATCCTGGAGTCCTGAAATCAAGTCCCACATCAGGCTCCCTGCGTGGAGCCTGCTTCTCCCTCCCTCTGCCTGTGTCTCTGCCTCTCTCTGTGTCTCTCATGAATAAATAATAAAATGTTAAAAAAAAAAAAAAGGCATAAAAGGAACCTCTAGGACTTGAATTTTAACAAGACTTAAAATTCCCATCTTCTTGGTGTGAAAAATAGAATCTGAAATTCCTGAATAAGATTTTAACTGATTAAAAGTTTGCATTCAGTCAGTTCCTTGGGGTGCCTGGGTGGTGCAGTCAGTTAAGCATCTAACTCTTGGTTTTGGCTCAGGGTCATGAGATTGGACCCTATGTCAGGCTCTGCACTCAGCAAGGAGTCTGCTTGAGACTTCTCTCTGTCCACCCCCCAACTCTCGCACTCATGCTACTCTAAATAAATAGATAGATAGATGATAGATAGATAGATAGATAGATAGATAGATAGATAGATAGATCGATCGATCAATCAATCTTTAGGGGGAAAAAATCTATTCCTGAAAGGGATTTCTCAGGCTTGGTGATACATGGAGGGAAGAACACTTTAATATGTGCAGGTTACAATATTCATATGTTCATAGGGCAGTCTGTCCTCAAATGAAACTGTCCCACTTGTTCCCATCCATAAGCTAGAACCAGAACATCCTGAAGAGATCATCTGACACTGCCCCCCCACTTCTCACAGTTAAACATTGAGACCAGATCTCCTCAGCATGTCATAGCATTACCTCTTCTAAAAGGATTTCACAAATAGAACAACTACTTTTTTTTTTTTTTTTTTTTTAAGTAGGCGCCATGCCTAGTGTGTAACCCAATGCAGGGCTTGAACTCACCACCCTGAGATCAAGACCTAAGCTGAGATCAAGAGTCAGACACTTAACCAGCTGAGCCACCTCATAACTTAACTATTTTTATAATTTTAAAAAATGAAAATCATCAGAAGGCTCGTAATCATAGAGTATATGTTTAGTGTGCAGATGCCTGTGCCTGATGACACTGGAAGAAAACGGTGTATTCATATGTTTGCATATGTATGTAAAATCACTTAAAATGCTGCAGCCACAAGGCTGAAACAGATAAAGAGACCTAGATACCATGAGCAGCATTACCAAGAGTTGTTCACAATTTAGCAAAGTTACAAATTAAGCAAAGTCTAGTCTTCCGTCAATTACTTAGTAGTTGGATGTTCAATATATTAGTGTATATTTAAACTGAAAAAAACCCCACTTATGTTTGAGGGTAAAACAGGCTTCTAGACTCCTCTAATTTTATAAAGAGACTTTTTTTTTACCTCTGAATTTGTGTCAGAACATTAGAAAATCATGTAAGATACGGGATAATTGTATGTAAAACTGTTCCTCAGAATTTCTAGCATCCTTTGACCTTACTAAGTGCTAATAGCACTCCTCATCTTATAAACATATACTGTAACAACCAAAATCACTCCCACAAATTTACAAAGTAGCTTGTAAAGTAAATTAACAATTTTGCTGAAAGCACTGTTGTAGACTAGAGAGTGGGCAGGTTAACCATCTGTTTTTGTAAGTGAGGTTTTATTGGAAACAGAGCTCTGCCTCTTCATTTCCATATTATCTATGGCTGCTTTCATACAAGGCAAGTATTGAGTAGTTGTAACTTTTTACAGTTGAAACTATAACAACTTTCTGCCCTGAAAAGCCTAAAATACTTATCATTTGGCCTTTGAAGAAAAAGTTTGCTAATTCCTGATCTAAACCATTTATGAAGGTTGACAGTCTATGAAGGATCTCTGAGGACTGAAACTCAGTTTCCATATCATCACAGTGAGGAGTGAAGCAAGATGAATCGGGCAGAAATGTTCCTCTATTTTTTAAATTATCTTTATAATTTATGTAAGTTTGTATTGTTTTCCCTAACATCAGAAGTAGAAACTATTAGAAAGACTTTAACAACTAAATTAGGCAAGATGTTCTTTACTATTATTTTTAAGGAAACAGACAATAGAATAGGAAATAGAGATGTTTATAATATAATTTAGAAGGATATATGCGTGCCTTCTTAATTTGTTAAACTTGGCTATTTAAAAAGTTTGGATATATTTCTTATTTAGGAAGTGGAAAGTATGTTCAGTGTCCTTAATGAGAAACCTCTATTTATTTTGGTGATTATATTCAGAAATACAATTTTTACTTTCTCTTTGTTTTTACTTGATTTTCTGAAGGATGGCATATATTTTATAATTTTTGGATTATTTTCCTAGGTCAGAAAACTATTACAGGGGAAGAATTGAGAGATTGTAGCATAATATAATTGTGTAGGTTTTTTTTTTTTTTTAATTATTTATTTATTTATTTATTTATTTATGATAGTCACAGAGAGAGAGAGAGAGAGGCGGACACACAGGCAGAGGGAGAAGCAGGCTCCATGCAACGGGAGCCCGATGCGGGATTCGATCCCGGGTCTCCAGGATCGTGCCCTGGGCCAAAGGCAGGCGCCAAACCACTGCGCCACCCAGGGATCCCAATTGTGTAGGTTTTTAAGTAAAAACTGGCCCTACCACTTACTGAAAGGCCTTAAATGTGTTACTTAACCTTCAGTTTCCTTATCAGTAAAGTGGATATAATATCAGTGTGTTAGGATTGTTGAGAGGAGTAGGTGAGATGTTGTGTAAAGTACATAATTTATTATGGCATAGAGCAAATGTACAATGATTAGTGACTGCCAATAACCAGAGGACAGATTGGATACTTTGCCTGTTTTATTATTTGAAAATAATGTTACTATAAAGTGATACTCATTGTAAAAAAGAAAATTTAAACAATTCAGAAAAGTATAAAGAAGGAAATAATATTTTTAAAGAATACCTTTCCAGGGTAGCCCTGGTGGCGCAGCAGTTTAGCGCCACCTGCAGCCCGGGGTGTGATCCTGGAGACCTGGGATCGAGTCCCGCATTGGGCTTCCTGCGTGGAGCCTGCTTCTCCCTCTGCCTGTGTCTCTGCCTCTCTCTCGCTCTCTCTGAATGAATAAATTAAAAAAAAAAAAAAGAATACCTTTCCAGATATCTTTCTGCACTTACATACCTAGAGATATATGTGTAAAATTTGACGACCCCCCCCCCCAAAAAATGGAGCCTGTCATTTAATGTCCATGTTTACTCTAGATTGTGAATGTTTTTGAAGGTGAATATATTCTATTGATAGAGAGTAATGATCACCTTCAACTCAGGTATTTCTCTTAGTTACGTGTTTTTTAAAATTTGTTTCAGATGGAGTTTTGATGAAACCGTGACTCATTTCATTTATCAAGGCCGACCAAATGACACTAACCGAGAGTATAAATCTGTAAAAGAAAGAGGAGTACACATTGTTTCAGAGCACTGGCTTTTAGAAGTAAGCAGTACTTTTTTCCTTCCCTATCTATTAAATGAAAATGAATACAAACAGTATTTCAAGACACAAGCCAGTTTCCATGTATGTAAACAAGTTCGATAACCTTAGTTAACAGTGCACATTTCATGTCTTTGGCATTAAAAACTTAGCTCAGTCCCTAAGTACTTAACAAGTCTTTTAATTTCTCTCTGATTCTTTTCACTAATTAAAAATGATGTGAAGGGTAATGTTATGATAATTTAAGGAGAATTAATTTAGCATGCTAATGCAGTTTAGAACTTTTCTAAGTATTCCCAGGAGTATGAATGATACCTTGACAAAAGCATAGGAGTGAGATCTTACTCTTCAGTGTACATAACATTAAAAAGTGAGAACAATTTTGTCACTTGTATGATGGACATTTCAGTGTCACCTACTTTTCAGAACTTTAATTCTGCAAAATTTTGCCATCTTAGGACATAATATATTTGTTTGTTGTCCTTATTCTACTTAATGTAATTTATTCACTAAGAGGTTTTTCAGTCCTGTTTTAAAGCATGCCATTATATTGCAGTGTGCCCAAGAGTATAAACATCTTCCTGAATCTCTTTATCCACATACTTATAATCCCAAAATGAGCTTGGATATCAGTACAGTGCAAGATGGCAGAATCTCTAATAGTCGACTGCTCTCAGCTGATTCAACGACAAAGGATGATGAGGTAGATGATACGGATAACACATTTACCGTCTCCTTAACCTGAATGGATAATCATATCATACAGTGCTATGGAACTTATGCAGTGACTTGGTTTAAGAAATTGTAACTTTTCTCCTTGAATAGCCAGATCATTTGCCTGGAGAAGAAAACGATATAGACAATATGACCACCAGTAATAAAGAATCCGCAACATCAAATGGAGATGGAAGGAATGACTCTAAAGGAGGTAAAATATTTTAAATTGCAAAAAAAAAAAAAAAAATTTATACATATATATCTTCCATACGAAATGCTTCCTTTGCATGGAAAAACAAAGTTGTTTTTCATTCACTATAAAGCATATATTTGAGGATTGAATTGAAGTTCCATGCCAATCATTAAGTAATGATATGCAGAGCTTTAGTGATTTATTAAGTGTCAAACTTGTGAAATCTGTGGGACTAGGTATTTTACAGAGTTAGTGAGATACAGCCCTATTCTATTAAAGGTAGGTGGAGTTGGTAGTTTTGTAAAAATTTGGTTTTTGGTTCAGTTCTTTTTAGTAACTTTCAAAAAGCTTTAGTATATATATAATATATTGTAACAGTTTATGGTGTTAGAAGAATTAAAACACGAGATACATTCACCCTACTTCCTCAGTGTCCTTTGACTCTGTTTTGAGTGACTCTTAGCAGTGCTTCATTTTGAATCATCTTTCACAATTGCATGAATGGCAATTTAGCCCATCGCTTTTATGGGCGTCCAGGCTATTTCTGATTTCTTAGTATTAACAAAGAGTGCTGCAATGAGTAACTTTGTATCTATAGATGTCCTATTTTTAATGGATTAATATTTTCTGTTTTCTTAACTCATCTTACCCTACTGGAGCTTTCCCGATGACTTACCTATTTAGTCCCACTCAGTTCATTCCAAAAGTGTTTATTTCATACCTATTTTTGTGTTCGATCTATAAGAAAAGATAAATACGTTGTGGTCTGTTTTCAGGGACCACAGGGGGAAATCACATATAATAATTCCTGTAATGCATCTGAGTATGGTACATAACACAGGAGAGAGTCAGAAGCAAGCAGAGAGCTCTACAACAGGGATAATTACCAGGTCTTAGCAGTGTGTCTTGGAAGGGCTTCTTGTTTTTTTTTTCCCCCCCACATACAGTTGTCCTGGTAAGGACTGCCTTTATGTTCTGCAGTATTCCTAGTCTTAGTACATTACTGTAGCCTGTAGTAAGAATTCAATAAATATCACGTTAATAAATTTATGTCTATCCAAATCTAGATGAAATAGTTAATGTGAATGAGATACGATAAAAAGAAATCTAATTGGTATAATTTGTGTTTCAAGCTCTGACACAGACTTTGGAGATGAGAGAGAATTTTCAAAAGCAGCTGCAAGAGATAATGTCTGCAACATCAATAGTGAAACCTCAGGGACCAAGGGCTTCCCTTTCAAGAAGTGGTTGTAACAGTGCTTCTTCAACCCCTGATAGCACTCGCTCTGCCCGCAGTGGGCGAAGTAGAGTCCTGGAGGCACTGAGGTATGTATTTGTCACTGATGGCAGAAGGAAGTGACCAGCGGACTTGAGAGAAGGGAACTCATTTAGGCTCCTGCTGGCTCAGTTCCATGAGTTAAGCCTAATTTTGCATCCCTCCCTCTTTTCTTTGTCAGCAAAGCAGATTAGAATATCAGGACGAGGAAAAGAGTAATATTACTGGGCTTTTATTTAGCCCAAACTTATGTACGTTGTATATAGATACTATATTGGTTGTGCAACCTTTGACTGGCTAGCTTTTCCCCCTTCCCCTACTTCTAGCTTTTTCTCCTTCCCTCCCTTGTTCCAAGCGGTTCTAGAATTCTTCTTTGAGGTAGAAGCAGACACAGGTTTGTTCCATACTAAGCAACTGCTTCATTGTGGTGTGATTAATATTTTTTATTGCCTCCCCTGAAAAAGAAATGATTTTAAGATCCAGTTTGCTTCATTTAAAATGAATTCAATGAAAAAAAAAATAAAAAAATAAAAAATAATTAAAAAAAAAATGAATTCAATGGGCAATTCTCTCTGTTCTTTCATGTTAGTATTAATATTAGTTCTAAATTAAAGGTATTTCTTATTAGAACTACATGTATTTTGTTTTCTTTTTACAAATTTATCCTTTAGGAAATGTTGATCACAGTTCTCAGTGTGATATGACTTAAGTTCAGTAGCATAACTTCATCTTTTTCCTGATAGAATCTCCAATTGTATGATGAACGTTAGGGGACTTGTATCTTAAATTGATTGCTAGAACTATGTATCTATCTTAAGCTACATATGTATTTCATGAGGCCAATTCTGTATCTGCATACTGAGTGAAAGTGGCTTTTTTTTTTTTTTTAATATACTTTAGGTCATGTTTTGTCATTACAGAGAGCCTAAATTTTGTGCCAAGTCAGAGTAGATAAATACATTCAGAATAAAAGAATGAGGCGAATGAACTCTGGGATACCATCAGCTTTCATAAATTATTTTTGCTAAGATTCCTTTTATATATTTATACATAGAAGGAAAATTGTTGGTATTATATTTACTTTCTAGTGGAATTGGTACAATTATGACACAAAACACACTTTATTCTAGTTCGGAATATAGCTGATCTTAGACTCTGAGAGGTTTGGTTACCAAGAGCCAAAGGGACTTTCTTTTAAAGCAGTTTTTATAGTACCCTTCCTGTGTAATTACAGTTCTTATTATTTCAAGTGATAAAAATACAACCACTGGTAAGCAAAGTAACTAGTTTTCTAAACATTACCATGTTTCCCTAAGCCTATATAATTAAGAGAAATTCTATTTTTAAATGTAGCAATCATTTTAGAATTTTAAAACAATTTCCTGACAGTAAACTTTCCCTTTTGAAGTTTTAAATATATGGACGTTTAGTTAAAATAGATGTTTTCTTTTCTAACTAAAGCATTTTTGTAAGTTTCTGGAAGAAATATTTTAAAAAGAAAAAATGTCCCCACAGTTCATTTATTCAATACTTTGAGGTGCTTACTCTGCTAGATAGTGGGTATATAAAGGTGAGCCTCAAATTTGCAGTCTAATTTACAAATTTATGAGTGTAGATTTTGTTATAGCTATATTTTTATTAAAATTGTCACTTGTATTCTTTAGGCAGTCTCGTCAAACGGTACCTGATATCAACACAGAGCCCTCCCAGAATGAACAGATCATTTGGGATGACCCGACAGCCAGGGAAGAGAGAGCAAGGCTTGCCAGCAATCTGCAGTGGCCTAGTTGTCCCACACAGTATTCTGAGCTTCAGGTTGACATTAAAAAATTGGAGGATTCTCCTTTCCAGGAGCCTTTACATGATCCAGAAATTGCTGAACAGGGTAATGAGAAGAAATCTATACATTTGTTTGCATTAAGTGTATGTTGACTTCTTAAAACTAGATAAGCACTTGGGGTTCTCTGAATTTAACACATGTAAACAAAAAACTTACTAGATATTTCTGATTTGAGTTTAATGTAAGAGTCAGAGAAATAATTATAAATTGAGGCAACTCTGTATCAGTAAAATTGAAGAATATTTTTGGCTCTTAAATATGGAAATTGAGGATTGGACAGTTTTTTCCAGACATAGTTTTCACTATTGTTCTTTCTCTCATTCCTTTGTACATTTGTATCCTTAATGTTTGTCTTTTTCTCAGTCCTCTTATTTTCACTAAGCCTTCTAAATTCCACCCAGCAGGTACCTAGATTTGTTCCTTGGATTTGTAGGTGTTCCTTTCTAAATTCTCCTAGTTTTTTCCCTTGGGCTTTACCTTGAAGACAAAATGATTCCTGTCTTTCATCTTTGGTCATCTTTTTCCCCATTTTCTCGTATCACTTGAGCATGCATCTGCACTAGCTAGATTTTCTTCAAGTAGAGCACTGCTTTCATTTTATAAGTTTGGGTTACATTTTACTGTTGAAACCTTAGTATTTAAAGAAAGGGTTGGCAGAAGCCCACAGATAACACTATTTGCCTTTTAAAAAGCTAATTAAGGGCAGCTCGGGTGGCTCAGCGGTTTAGCGCCGCCTTCAGCCCAGGGCGTGATCCTGGAGACTCAGGATCGAGTCCCACGTCGGGCTCTCTTCATGGAGCCTGCTTCTTCCTCTGCCTGTGTCTCTGCCTCTCTCTCTCTCTCTCCTCTCTGTGTATTCTAATGAATAAATAAATAAAATCTTTAAAAAAAAATAAAAATAAAAAATAAAAAGCTAATTAATTACATTTATTTAAAAGCTCTAGAAATAGGCTACTTCTTTTGCATGTACTTTTTACATTCCAGAATTTGTGTTTAATTTCATCTTGGTTAAGACAGATGAGAATATTTGCCCGAATTTGTTCTTAGTCGTATTTGGATAACATCACACTGCAGCATTTTATTGCCCTCAGCAGTCTGTGATCCCGGAAATGTGTGTGTGACTGAAGCCCCAAAACACCCGACCTCTGAAGAACTGGAAACACCAGTAAAAGACAGCCACCTGATCCCTACACCTCAAGCTCCCAGTATTGCCTTCCCCCTAGCCAACCCACCTGTGGCTCCACACCCTAGAGAAAAGGTTAGTTTATCCTTTTATGATTGCCTTTTTGATATTACTGTTATGCTGCATTAAAAATTTGCTGTCAGTATGAAGAGTTCGTAAATGTTGAAACCTGCATTTCTTCATGTTATTTCTGTATTTGAGAAAAGATTAAAAATGTCACTTTAAAAAGCCCATATACCTGATTGATAACCTTTTTAATGTTAATTCTTTCTAAAATAAAACTCTTCCATTTCAGATTATAACAATAGAGGAAACCCATGAAGACTTGAAAAAACAGTACATATTTCAGTTGTCGTCTCTGAATCCTCAAGAACGTATTGATTATTGTCATCTGATTGAAAAACTAGGTACAAGTTTTTTTTTAAGTCAAAAATGTAACCTTATTTGGAAGGCAGTATAGTAGCATTTCTAAGATCTACAAATTGAGAGGAAAAAAGATGGGTGGGGCACCTGACTCAGGTAGAGCACGCCACTCTTAGTCTTGGGGCCATAAATCATTGAAATTACAGACTTAAAATAAAACTGTTTTTAAACTTAGTGGTAGTCACATTTTATTTTATTGTTTTTTAAAGATTTATTTATTTATTTATTTATTTATTTATTCATGAGAGACACAGAGAGAGAAAGAGAAGCAGAGACATAGGCAGAGGGAGAAGCAGGCTCCATGCAGGGAGCCCGATGCAGGACTTGATCCCAGGTCTCCAGGATCACACCCTGGACTGCAGGCGGCGCCAAACCGCTGTGCCACCGGGGCTGCCCAGTAGCCATATTTTAAAAAGTAAAAAATCAAGTAAAATTAATAAAACATTTTATTTAACCTGCTGTACACAAAATATTATATTCAACATGTAATCAGTATAAAATATCAGTGAGATCTTACTTTTTTTCCTAAGTAGTTTTTGAAATCTGATATATATTTTGCACTTTTAGCACATCTCAATTTGGGCTATGCTGCAAGTGTTTGATAGCCACATGTGACTAGCTGTTACTGTATTAGAGCAACTCTACAGAATTAAGAAAAGTATAGGAAGAGAACTTAATCTGACAGGTTGATACAGAGAAAACATTAGGAAATAATGGTTGTTTTTAATAATAGCCCTGAGTCATCAAGAAAAGATTAAATGTTAGTGCTGTCCTTTTAAGAATGTGGTAAATTATGATAGATGTTTTTGGGTTTTGTTTTGTTTTATTTAGATTTTATTTATTCATGAGAGAGGCAGAGACAGAGGCAGAGGGAGAAGCAGGCTCCATGCAGGGAGCCCGATGTGGGACTCAATCCTAGAACTCCAGGATCATGCCCTGGACCAAAGGCAGGCGCTACCACTGAGCCACCCAGGGATCCCCGATAGAAATCTTAAAAAAGGGGATCCCTGGGTGGCGCAGCGGTTTGGCGCCTGCCTTTGGCCCAGGGCGCGATCCTGGAGACCCGGGATCGAATCCCACGTCGGGCTCCCGGTGCATGGAGCCTGCTTCTCCCTCTGCCTGTGTCTCTGCCTCTCTCTCTCTCTCTGTGACTATCATGAATAAATAAATAAAATCTTTAAAAAAAAAAAAGAAATCTTAAAAAAGATTTCTGTCAAATACAGAGTTGAGACGCTATGTTTCTTAGAAACTGGACTCACGTGGAACACTGTTTCCCAGTCACCTAGCAAATGAGATGGAGTTCTAAATCAAGATTTTTTTTTAATATTTATTTATTTGAAAGAGAAAGCATGAGCGGAGGAATGGGGAGGAACAGAGGGAGGGGGAGAAGCAGATGTCTTGCTGAGCAGAAAGCCCAATGCAGGGCTCAATTCCAGGACCCCAGGATTACAGCTTGAGCTAGGGGCAGACACTTAACCGACTGAGCCACCCAGGCACCCCATAAATCAAGATTGTTAAGCTTTATCTGGAGCTCTCAGAATGGAAGAAGATGCTCCAAGCATCTGTCCTCCTGTATTTTATTCCATCTCTGTAAACTCTGGCAAGAGAATGGTCTAGAAGAGAGGCAAATGAGGACAGATTGTACTGGAATGGAGTCTGAGTGGGAAGTTTTTGATACCAGAATGCAAAGAGACCCTTCATCTTATAAATGAAGCAACTGTGGCCAGTTGATTTACATAAGTAAATCTATTATGTTGTCTGGGTTACCGAATAAATTTGTTAAATAGAATTAGATCTCAATATAATATGGAATTTTCACCTTCTTGTTTTTTTGTCATTCTGATCCTGAGTGAGTTATTGTGTACTTGTGTCATCATGGGTAGATGGCAGATAATCATAGTAACCTACCTTCAGAGAGTTGTGAAGATTAATTAGTTAATAATCCTGAGTACTTTCCACAATCCCTGGCATATAGTATGTGGTCAAACAATATTGCTTCCTTTATTAGTTATCTGTAAAGCATGAGTAGAGCTCTGATGTTTTGTTGAATTCTTACAAAGTCTTTAATACAACTTTGCCTAACCAATAATCAAGTTAACTTCTGAAGTGTAAATCAAAAATCGATCAGTCAAAAGCCATGCTTTACATAAGCTTTTAAGCCTTCTTTCCTCAAAATCGGACATCATACATCTGTGAGAAGAGGGTTCAGCTTCTGCCTGCTGCTTCATGTTTCCCTAGGGTGTGTGTTTTCCTCCCTAGCTTCTGTGTTGTTGAGCTATTGACCTTATTTCCACTCAAAAAATTTTCTGCTTTTACTCTTTAGAAGCCGTTTCTTGACTTCCATCTCCCTGGTTACCAATACTCAGTGGTTGGAAATTGCAAAAGTAGTTGAGACTTAAAAGCTATAACAGTAGTAAATGGACTCTGTTTATATTGGTTTTTTTTTGTTTTTAATATCTTAATTGTAACAAGCCAAGTACAGACAAACAGAAAAGTTTGAATAAGGATTTAGTATTGAAATAGCAAAGAATTTTTGTTAATTTTGGTCTGATAATGGCATTGTGGCTGTGTAAGAAAATTACCATGTATTGCAGAGATGCATACTGAATGGGTAGGGGTAGAGCAACATGATGTCTGGAATTTACTTTAAAATAGTTAATGGGCAGCCTGGGTGGCTCAGCGGTTTAGCGCCGCCTTAGGCCCAGGGCGTGATCCTGGAGACCCGGGATTGAGTCCCACGTTGGGCTCCCTGCATGGAGCCTGCTTCTACCTCTGCCTGTGTCTCTGCCTCTCTCTCTCTCTCTCTCTCTCTCTCTCTCTCTCATGAATAAATAAATCTTTAAAATAAATTAATTAATTAAATAGTTAAGCCAAAAAGAGGGTAGACTGAAGTAAGGATGGCAAAATTTTGGTAATTTTGGAATCTAGGTGGCCAGTGTGTAGGGTTTCATTTTACTATTTCTTTCTATTTTAATTTTTCATTAAAAAATATTATTTTATAAAAATATATGTATGTGAAGTAAAATAATTGTCAAAGTTTTTTGGTTTATTTGGTGCATTTTATTTATAAATAATTTGTAGAGTTGACGTTTTTTCTAGGAAGAAGTTAAGAATTTCAATAAAGTATCAATTTTTCTTTACTTTAGGTGGATTAGTAATAGAGAAGCAATGCTTTGATCCCAACTGTACACACATTGTTGTGGGACATCCTCTTCGAAACGAGAAGTATTTAGCTTCAGTGGCAGCTGGGAAGTGGGTACTTCATCGCTCCTACCTGGAAGCATGCCGGACTGCTGGGCACTTCGTGCTGGTGTGTATTCAAATTAATATGAAGAATCATTTTTCTTTAAAAGCATCTGCCTCAGGTCATGATCTCAGTCAGGGTCCTGGGAATCGAGCCTCAGCGGGGAGTCTGTAAGTCTTAATAATTGATTCCAGTATCCACATAATCATTCATATAATGGAAATAACCAAATATGTCTAGTTAGATTATACCGATTTTATAAGGTCCACATTAACAAAGTAAAAAAAAAAAATTTTTAAGAGATTACAGACCCAGATTCTTAGTTATATCAGTTTTGTTTAATTTGAATGTGGACTTAGTTTTTTTCTCTTTGGAATAACATTAGAAAATGTGAAGATTATCTCATCATAAGCTTTATCTTTACTGCCAGCCCCTTAAATATTAAGTTGTCTGAAATATTTTGGCTCCTAACTAACCATCACAGTAATATCTGTCATGCAATTTTTGAAGTTTTCAATCAATATCCCTTAGGGATCTGATTTCTATGGACAGGTAGTCAAGCTATTAACACATACCTCCACTGAGAACATGTCCTTCTATGAAGTTCATCTTATAATAGATGAAGCCTAGTAATCTGTATATTACTAATTACTAAGGTGTAGTTACTATATTTCTTAGAAATGTAGCAGTATTTTTCTGATTTCTAATTAAAAGCCAGATATACTTAGGGTGCCTGGGTGGCTTAGTTGGTTGAGCATCTGCCTTTGAGGTGGCAGGGAGTCTGCTGCTCCCTCTCCCTACCACTCCCCCTGTTTGTGTGTGCTCACGCTCGCTGTCTCTCTCTCTCAAATAAATAAAATCGTTAAAAATATATATATATACATGACCTTTCTATGAATTAAAGTACATATTCTTCCTCTGTGCTCATAAACTGATATTTAGTGCTCTGTATTTATAACAATTGAATGTATAGCTTTTAACTCTTATGAGATCATGGACTTCTTGAGGACATACTGTAGGACTACTCCGAAGTTTATTGTACTAATTGTCTAGGAAGAAGACTATGAATGGGGAAGTAGTTCCATACTTGATGTTTTGACTGGAATCAATGTACAGCAACGAAGACTAGCACTTGCAGCAATGAGATGGAGGAAAAAAATCCAGCAAAGACAAGAATCAGGCATTGTTGAGGTATTGACAAATGTGGTGATATGAACGGCATTCAGTTTGATGATTATTAACAGATTTTAATTTTAAGAGAATGTGCTTATTAACAAAATATAGTTGTCTTTTATGCCTTGGTTGATATACTTAGTTTGAGCATTCTAAATAGGGCTAATGTTAATTCCTAATTCCTTTAATTATGATCAAGAGGAAGGTATATATAATGTTGATGTCTCTTTTAAAAATATGTGTATATGGGATACCTGGGTGGCTCACTCAGTTAGGCATCCAACTCTTGATTTCAGCTCAGGTCATGATCTCAGAGTGGTGAGATCCAGCCCTGCATCAGACTCCTCGCTTAGCCAGGAGTCTGCTAGAGATTCTCTCTCTCCCTCTGCCACTCCCCTCACCACGTATGCATGAATGCACACTCTCAAATACATAAATCTTTTTTAAAAAAGTAAAAAGGAATGGTAAAAATAATTTTAAAATGTGACCCATGCTATATTTCTTCCAAAGACCCTTCAGCATCTACCTTCAGGGTTTCTTAACATGGGGTCCACAGACTCTCCCAAAGGAGTTGTAGATAAAATTCACTGTTTATACACTTTGGATGGAGCATTGGAATACATCTTTATTTTTACTAACCTCCAATTGGAAGCATTTCTTTTCATTATAGAAGTCTAGGTAACCAATCACAACATTTAACAGTACTTGTGATTTTACCCCAAGAGAAGAGAGACATTTTTGCATTATAGTTGCAAGTATTTCGAGATACTGCTTATGTTTATCATCTTTTTTTAATTGAAATATAGTTGATGCACAGTATTACATTAGTTTCACATATGTAACAGCGATTTGACAACTATACATTATGCTCAGAAGTGTAGCTAACCATCTGTCTTAACTACTTTGAAATTGTAATAGCTCCAGTCACCACTAGGTCTTTTGATTTAATTCATTAATACAGAAGGGCATCTATTATGTTACAAATTTGCAAATATTTTGACAGTTTTCAATAAAATGGTTTTTTGTAATCTTTTATAGTTTATGTTAAAATTAATATTTTAAAACATTGTTCATATGGCACAGAAATCACATTTCAATAAAGCTTTTGTTTTAAAAGAATGAGAAAACAGGGCCAGAGGTTTCACTGGACTGTCAAAGGAGTCCATGGTCACAAAAGTTAGAAACCCAAATTAAATAATCTTGTGTGTTGTATTCTGAGCTCTCTACTGTATCCCATGCCCTTGTTAGCCTTAATTCCCTTCTTTTAGAGTAATTCTACTGGCTTTTGTTGATAGTTATTCCCTAGTGAAATATTTAATATTTCTGATTTGCAAACATTTTCAAGAGAAATATAATAGAGACTTCATCTAATCTAAGAACTTGTACAATAAGTTCTACCGTGGATTAATTATAAGGAAAAAATACAAGACTAAATAAAAGCCAAGTTGCTTTGTTTTCATGTTAATTAATCATCAAAACATTTTCCTTCATTTTTCAAGTACTTATTGATAGCCTACTGTGTGCCAAACACCATAGCTATGTGTTTCAGAGTATTCTGACCAGAGACAATTACCACTGTGGCAGAAGTAAAGGTTATAAGATTATTTGTTGACGTAAAACTACATTTACAGATAAAATGATGTATTATTTGCATTTATTTCCCAAATAATTTCAACACTTATTATTTTTTCATTTGTAGGGGGCATTTAGTGGGTGGAAGGTTATCTTACATGTTGACCAGTCCCGAGAAGCAGGATTCAAACGCCTTCTTCAGTCAGGAGGAGCAAAGGTTTGTATTGAGTCAACTTACAGAATTTTTTATGTGAATTTTTTTTTGACCAAGGTTGCTGTGATCAGTTCTTGATTTTCTCTACTTTGTGAGATGACAGTCCTTAAGTACAGATTATACTTGAACTACTTTGGGACACTGATAGATTGTGATGCTTATTATTTGTTCTTTAGGTACTACCTGGTCATTCTGTACCTTTATTTAAAGAAGCTACACATCTCTTTTCTGACTTCAATAAACTGAAACCAGATGACTCAGGAGTTAATATAGCAGAAGCTGCTGCCCAAAATGTGTACTGCTTGAAAACAGAGTACATTGCTGATTATCTGATGCAGGTGTGTAAGATTTTTGTCCTTGACCTCCTCATCACCAGAGATAGACTTATATGCATAGGGTTGTAACTGCACGACAAAACCTTTGACTTGTTTATTAGTAGAATGTTTGGCTCCTCCTATTCTGTATGCAATCCCTTTCAGTTTCATTCTATTTTTTATAATGAACACATACGTAAACATTTAGCTTGGAGTTAAATAGAGCAGGTATAAAAATCTGGGTTACCTAAAAGCATTAAAAATGCCCTTTCTTAGTGTTGGAATAGTGCTATTCACAATTAGCCTAAGTTTTTATTTGGGCAAAGAAAAATCTTTGTGATACCAGAGCACCTGAAATGCCATCAGAAATCAGCAAGATATGACACATGATAATGCCTTACTACCAAGGATTTCAAATAGAATGGTATAGAACTAAGGGGAAGCCAAAACTCACCATGCTGTGTAATTTTTGCTGTTTGTGTTTCGGAGTTGCTCAGGATATATAGAAAAAAATGGCTAAAACATAAACATGAAACCTTTATTATAAAGCAGTGGGATGTACTAATTAGGAATTAATAAGCCAGTATTAACTCCTAGAAACACCTAAGTAACTTTTTAAAAAGCTCAAGCCTTTTTACTCACTGCTTTTCTCAGGGTTACATTGTGTATCAGGCAGTAGATGTCTGGAGGAATGCAGTTGGGCGGAGTAGGCTGCTATGTATTTCTATGTCTAAGCTCATCATTGCCAACCTAGCTCTCAGAAGTAGGTCAAGACAGAACACTTCAGGGAAGCAAAGCAGCAGACTAGGGAGGGAGAGTCAAGCAGACTTGACTTCAAGTTCATGATCAAGATAAGCCAAGCACAAGTAAGACTCTTGAGATAGGCTTACCCCAATGTTCTGACCTCAGGTTAAAAGCTGGTGGTGGGGTGAGGTATTAATTCATTAAAAAGCTGGGTGCAGTGGCCACAGGGATCTTGGTGATGACGTGTCCTTAGCTACCTTGCTCCACTCTGGATGGTCACCCTCTACTACACAGTGCTGTCCTCCCAGGATCTCCATTCACCACCATCCTTTCTCTTCTCTGTTGGATCTCCTATTTCTATATCCCTTGTCATCCTAATCTCTCATTTTGTCAAAGGTCATTTTATAGTAACTTGAGAAAGCACATGGGGATAAACAGATTTTCTGTATGTGAAAATTCTTTTTTCTGTGCTCAAACTTCTCAGTTTGGATGGACATCAAATTCTAGGTTGAAACATTTTCTTCTTAATCTCCTTGCTTTTAGTATTGTATTTTGATTCATAATCTGTTTTAAGTAACTTATGATTTAGTAGGAAGCTCTTTTTGTCCCTAGTTTTCTAAAATTTCAAAATGATAGGCTCTCAGGGTCTGTTTTTATTATGCTGCACATGACAGGTCTCTTCTGGCCTGGTAATTTGTGTCTTTCATTTCTAGAAAATCTTGAGTTATTTCAGCAAGGATATTTTGTCTCCACTTTCTGTTCTCATTTTCTAGTACTTCTACTTGTACACTTGATAATCTTACTTCATAACTATTTTTATTTTATTATTTATTTATTCATGAGAGGCACAGACATAGGCAGAGGAAGAACCAGGCTCCCTGTCGGGAGCCTGATGCAGGACTCAATCCCAGGACCCCAGGACCACAATCTGAGCCAAAGGCAGACTGTAAACCACTGAGCCACCCAGGTGCCCCATAAAATGGCTTTCTTTTAAACAGAGTATTGTTGGGTCTTGCTTTTTTATTCTTTGGAATGTTTAGTCCATCATGTAATTATTGATATGATTGGATTTAGGGTTTTTTGCAGTTTGTCTTCAGTTTGTCTCCTTTGTTTCTGTGTTCTTCCTTTCTTGCCTTTTTTTGGTTGGGGACAGGATGTGTTTTGCTCTACAGATTACAGTATACTTCCTTAACTTTCCATAGTGTAGCTGGAATGATATTGTGCCAATTCACACAGAATGTAGAAAGCTTGCAGTCATAGAGGTTCCTTTACTTCCCCTATCCTTTTTAAACCAGGGGCTGATAAACTGTAGCCCACAGGCCAAACCCTGCCCACTGCCTATTTTATAAGGTTTTACTGGAACACACAGCTCCAGCCATTTATATGTTCTCTCTTCTGCACTACAGTAGCTGGGGTGAGTAGTTGCAACAGGGACCATCTGTTCCCCACAGCCTGAAATATTTAATGTCTGGTCGTTTAACATAAAGCAGGGGCCAGCAAACTTTCTGTAGAGTTGTCATATATTTTACATTGGTCTAATACAGCTCCACAGAACAGTGTTCTGCCTTAAAGTAAAAATTGCTTAAACAATCCTATGTTTTGAGAAAATTAAAAGGAAGAATACAGTCTTATATTTATCCTACTGGTATCACTTTTCCTTCAGCCCGAAAAACTGGTTTGTACTACAAGTCGGATGGGACCAATTCTAGTTAATTATTTGAGTGTCTATTTTACCTTTATGCTTGAAGATTCTTTTTGAAGGGTATAGAATTTGGGAGTTGATATCTGTTTTTCCTTATATTTTAAAGAGTCCACTTTCTGTTGGCCTCTATTGTTTCTGATAAGAAGTCAGTGGTAATTTGAATTCTTCTCCTATATTGCAGTGCTCTTTGTCATTGTGTGTGGGGTATGTGTCTTGCTGTTCAGAATTTTCATCTTTGGTTTTCACCATTTAGTATATTGCCAGGTGTGGTTTCTTTATGTTAATGTAATCCTGGTTGGTGTCTGCAAAGCTTCTTTACTCTTTTTATTTTTTTTTATTTTTTATTTTATTTTATTTTTAATTTATTTATTTATGATAGTCACAGAGAGAGAGAGAGAGAGAGGCAGAGACACAGGCAGAGGGAGAAGCAGGCTCCAGGCACCGGGAGCCCGATGTGGGATTCGATCCCGGGTCTCCAGGATCGCGCCCTGGGCCAAAGGCAGGCGCCAAACCACTGCGCCACCCAGGGATCCCTGCAGAGCTTCTTTAGTCTGTAAACTTCTTTCACCACATTAAAGAAATTTTGGCCATTACTTCTCCATTCTTTCATCTAGTTATGGGAATTTAATCACTTATACCTTTGGATATTGTCCCACAAGTCCTTCAGACTATGTTTACTCTGCAGTTTTTCTGTTTTTCTGATTAACTAAATCCTGTTTATCTGCTTCCAACTTCACTGATTTTTTTTCTGTATTTTCATTCTGTTCTTAACCCTACTCCATGAGATTTTTTATTTAGATATTAAATTTTTTTATACATAGAATTCTTTGGTTCTTTTTTTATAGTTTCTATTTTTCTGCTTTTTCATTTCAAGGATAAGAGCAGCTATAGTGTGTCTACTACTTCCAACATCTGGGTTATGAGCAAAATATACTGTTTTTATTTTGAGGGAATTGTAGATTTACATATAGTTGTAAGAAATAACAGTTTCCCCCAGTGGATAACATCTTGCAAAAATCTAGCAGTATTACACAGTATTACAGCCGAGATATTGACGTGATGCAATCCACACTTACTCCAATTTCTCCATTTCTACTTGATGTGTCTGCCACCACAGTCAAGATATAGAACAGTCTATCACTACAGCAACCCTTCATTTTGAGTTTTCTTTTTTCTTTTTTTATTTTTTTTTTATTTGTGATAGTCACAGAGAGAGAGAGAGAGAGGCAGAGACACAGGCAGAGGGAGAAGCAGGCTCCATGCACCGGGAGCCCGACGTGGGATTTGATCCCCGGTCTCCAGGATCACGCCCTGGGCCAAAGGCAGGCGCCATACTGCTGCGCCACCCAGGGATCCCTTGAGTTTTCTTAACTAGACCCATCCTTCCCTTCATTCTCTTCTTCCAGGGGTCTCACACCTGGCAACCACTAATCTGTTGTTTAAATTTTAAGTGGAATCAATATAGTATGTAATCTTTTTGGATTGTTTTTTTTTTCTCTTGAGAATCATTCATGTGTTGCTTGTATCAGTAATTTTATTACTACTTATTGCTGAGTAGTTCAGATATACTATAGCTTAACCATTAACCTATTGAAGGACATCTGGGTTGTTTCTACTTTGGGGCTATTATTGAAAAAAGCTACTGTGAACATTTGTACACATATTTTGTGTGAAAATAAGATTTCATTGCACTGAGATAAATCCAAAAAGACAAAATGAAGGATCACTGCGGAGATATAGACTGTTCTGAGATAAATGCTTCAGTGTGTTTCCAGAATAGTCACATTATACGTTCCTACCAATGAGATGAGCAATCCCGGTTTTTTCTGTATCCTCATTGGCATGTTTACTTCATTATTTTAGCCTTTTCATTTGGTATGTAGTAATCCCTTGCTGTGGTTTTAATTTGCAGGTCCTTAATGGCTAGTCAGAGTGAACATCTTTGGTATACTTCATAAATGTATGAGGTGTGAGGTTTCATATAAGGTGTGAAGTTTAGGTAAAAAAAAAAATCTGTTTCAGAAGGTCTATAAAAGAACTATCCTCTATCTAGTTGCTTTGGCCCTTTGTCATAATTCAGTTGGGTATATTGTGGGGGTCTATTGATCTAGGTATCTTTTCTTCTACAATAGCATCTTATTTATGATTTATGTATTAAGCCCTGATATTAGTGATTCCTCTTTATTTTTCTTTTTCAAGACCATTTTAGCCATTCCGGAGCCTATACCTTTTATGTAAGTTTTAGGATAACCGTATTTATATGCCTACAGAAACCTCTTGCTATGATTGATATGAATCACATTAAGCCTACAGATTAATTTGAGTGAACTGACATCTTTACTATGTTCAGTCTTTTGATCCCGGAACTTACTGATTTAGGGCATCTTTAAGTTCTTTCATGAACATTTTGTAATTTTCAATACATGTGTTTTAAGTTTTGTATCTTTTTTGTGGTTTTGGATTCAGATTTTTTTCTTGAGAATGGGTCATGTTCTTCAGATGTTGTATAATTTTATATGCATCCTAGACATTTTAAGTTGTAAAAATTAGATTCTATTATGTTCCTCAGGGGGATGCCATTCTGTTTGCTTAACAGGCACCGGCTGCTGTGAGTGGGGGGCTCAAGTCTTTAAGCTTAAGCCTCCTCTGCCTTTCCATGGTGAGAGGGCAAAGATTGAGGCAGAGTTCATGACCGAGTATGGGGCTTCTCCTGCTCCTTCCTGGGATTTCCCACCTCATTTTTCAGTGGCTGTGGTTTCAGGCCATTAATACTACCTGCTTTCTGTTGAGGCTTAGTTTAGCCAGCCCACATGACACTTCTCCTCAGACCGGACCCCCTACCAAGTGTCAACCCTTCTGATATTGCCTGATCTTATTTCCTCTCCAGTGTCTTGTGATAGTTGCCTTTAATATATTTGGGTTGGAAGTTGTCATCCAGGGAAGAGTTGAATCAAAAGGCACTTACCCAGTGTTTTATGGTGATTCATTTTCATGTTATCCAGTCTGCCACTTGGAGGGAAAGCTCATTTTAATTGGAATATGGTTGTTGCAAGGATTTTGGAGGCAGTGTTGTAATGATTTTGGCTTTGCCACCTGCTAGTTATATAATGTTATTTAGCCTTTTTTATCTTATCTGTAAAATGGGGAATATGAAACACCTATCTCACATGTTTACAGATTAAAAATATTTTTTAAAATTGACAATAAGGGGAGTGCCTGGGTAACTCAGTGGTTGAGCATCTGCCTTTGGCTCAGGGTGTGATCCTGGTCCAGGGATCAAGTCTCACATCTGGCTCTGCTTCTCCCTCTCCCTATGTCTCTGCCTCTCTCTGTCTCATGATTAAATAAAATCTTTGAAAATAAAAGTTGACACTGGGATCCCTGGGTGGCGCAGTGGTTTGGCGCCTGCCTTTGGCCCAGGGCGCGATCCTGGAGACCCAGGATCGAATCCCGTGTCGGGCTCCCGGTGCATGGAGCCTGCTTCTCCCTCTGCCTATGTCTCTGCCTCTCTCTCTCTCTGTGTGTGTGACTATCATAAATAAAATAAAAATTAAAAAAAAAAAAAAGTTGACACTAAGTATAAGGTGTCACTTCTTAACCTTACTCTACAAATGACACCATTATCAAGGTCTGAGCGTGCCCTATTCCACCTGAGCTATAAATTTTTCTGATAAAAGGTGAGATTTTGTCATGTATGGTCTATTCCTAGCATACCTTAAAATACAAATTTTAAGTCTTTCTGGCTAAAAAGCATAGTCAAGGAAAAAAATGAACAATGTATTTTCTTCTTTTATAGGAATCACCTCCTCCAGTAGAAAATTACTGTCTACCAGAAGCAGTTTCATTTCTTCAGAATAATAAGGAACCTGGGCCTGGATTATCACAGAAGAGGAAAGCTCCTACAGAGAAAAATAAAATCAAACGACCTAGAGTAAACTAATCATGTTTGCTCTTTAGTCACCAAACATTAGTATTTTAATTATAAAGCCTGAATGTTACGGTCATGGATTTGCATAGTAATTTAAAGACAAGTGTCTGAAACATTCAGCTTCAGAGTATAATGATGATCTTGCTTGTAGTTAGTTTTTAACATCTGAAATTTTAATCACTGAAACATTAACTGTTTTTACCTGAAATAACAACAAAACACAACTCCTTGGCTGGCTAGTCATTAAACCACACTGTAGTGTGTAAGGGGCTGTTTATTTATTTTCTTGTAAATATCTGAGTCTATAGCTTAGTGAAGTTTTAGCAAGGTAATGGATTTTGCCTTAAAATGCCTGCTTTAATTTGTAACAATAAGGAGCTTGTAGATTGGGATTTATTCGTGTTTTCCCTGATTCTTCTCACCACTTTCCCTCTTTTTAACAGGAGCCTGAGTACAAGGTTTAATGAGAAACTGAGGCTTTAAACTTAAATATGTGTTAGTGTATATATGTATATGCATGTTTGTACAGATCTCCATGATGTTTGCCAAGTTTGGGAGCCAAAACTTGGAAAATAAAGACAATAAAGAATAAAAGTAGTGACTGAAATTAGTTGTTCAGATAAGTTTTTGAACAGAGCATCCTAGTATTCATTGTCTTGTTGAAGCAATAAATGATTTGTAAAATTAAGCTTAAAAAGCAAATCGCAAAAAAAAAAAAAAAAAAAATCGCTGGGGTGCCTGGGTGGTACAGGTAGTTAAGCATCAGACTCTTGATTTTCTCAGGGTCGTTGGTTCAAGCTCTGAGTGGGGGCTCCAAGCTCAGCTTCTCCCTTTTCTTGCCCCTCCGCCCATTCTCTAAAATAAGTAACTTTAGGGATCCCTGGTGGCACAGCGGTTTGGCGCCTGCCTTTGGCCCAGGGCGCGATCCTGGAGACCCGGGGTTGAATCCCATGTCAGGCTTGCTGCATGGAGCCTGCTTCTCCCTCTGCCTGTGTCTCTGCCTCTCTCTCTCTCTCTGGGTGACTATCATAAATAAATTAAAAATAAAATAAAATAAGTAACTTTAAAAAAATTTATTACTAGTTATGTTTCTGATGTTTGTTACTTTAGAATATTGTATTACTGTGTTTAAAAAAAAAGTTTATTGGAACTACAAAACTGCATTAGCCTTTATTAAGCTACACCTAAACACCCTGCTACATGTGTTACCACAGTCTTCTAAATGTAAAGCTACCTCATTTTGCTGAAAGGAGGAACCAGATATAAATGGTCCCCATTTCATAGATTCTTTTTTTTTTTTTTCATTTCCTAGATTCTTTGAAGGCAAACTCAAATGGTGACGGTCGAAAGTCTTAACCTGAACACAAAACTCCTTTTTTTCAAAGTCTTCCTCTGTAGGGAAATAGTAGGGTTATCACAGCCCCTCATAAATGGCCCTTCAAAGTTTTTGGCCTTGATCTAAATTCCCAGCTCAAAACAAAAATTCCTGTACAGCCAAATGGATAGATAGCATTGTCATGTAAACATGTCCCTCCCCAAACAAAATCACATGGCCTGGTTCTACCAGGGCAATTTTGTGTGAGTAGAATCTTTCCAGTGGCATCTTGCAGTATGTTTCCCTGAATTTCATCACTTAAATTTTTCGTTAAAGTGAATGTTAGATCCTGTTTCTCTCTAGCCCAGATAAAATTATATAATGTACGCTTTTCTGCCAAAATTATGAACTGTTTTTTCAGTAAATAAATACATACTTTAAAACTTTAAGGCTCCAGATCTCAACTGTTCCTCCTGATTCTCCAAAATCTTTATATCAACTATTTCAACTTTGGCTTTCCCTCTTAGACTATAAATGTCCTAAATCCAGCAAGACCATACATACAAATAATTTCTTTAAGATTTTATTAGAGAAAGGGCATGAGTGAGGGGGGAGCACAGAGAGAGAAGCAGGCTCCTCCCTGAACAAGGGAGCCCAATATGGGGCTTGATCCCAGAACCCTGAGATCATGACCTGACCTATAAATGCAGACACTTAACCAACTGAGCCATGCAGGTAGGCACCGCATGCAAATAATCTAAGCACAGATTTCCTTCATTTTAAGGAAAACAAAAAAGCTTTCCTTGATTATTCTTAGTTTCTCCTCAGAATTGCTATAGTATTTTAATATGACACTTAAATTAGAATCTTCCATTCCTCCATGAATTTTCTAGTGCATCAGCCTGATGGCCAGCATTCATTTATTCAACAGCTATTCCTTAGCATATAACAAGTACATGGGGACGCCTGGGTGGCTCAGCGGTTTAGCGCCTGCCTTCGGCCCAGGGCATGATCCTAGAGTCCCCGGATCGAGTCCCGCATCAGGCTCCCTGCGTGGAGCCTGCTTCTCCCTCTGCCCATGTCTCTGCCTCTGTGTGTGTGTCTCTCATGAATAAATAAAATCTTAAAAAAAAAAAAAAAAAACTAGTACATGGGATCCAGGAGCAAACCACCTAGAAAGCATGCTTCCTCGTGGAGATTGAAGAGGCCGGATTGTGTGAATTGTTTCACACACATACACATTCAGAGATTGAAGCCTAACCCCTAAAGTGACCACTTGGGAGATAAGGCTTTCAAGGAGGTAATTAGGTTAAACAGGATCCTATGGCTGGGGGCCATAATGGCTGGAATGGATATGGGCACAATCTGGTCTGTGCATTTTTAGGGCAGAGCTCATAGTTCTAGAACTCAGATCTGTGACTTCACATCCAAAAACTACGAACCACTGTCGTAATCTAAACCTATTTCACAGGTACATCTTTAACCCAAAGGTGTTTTAATACACTTTGCTTTATATCAGAGATTGGCAAACTTTTGTGTGTAAGTCCAGATAGTAAACATTTTAAGTTTTGTAGGCTGGGTCTCTGGGGGTCATTTTTCCCCAACTTTAAAAGCCTCTTAAAATTGTAGGGACCATTCCTAGCTCAAAGCCATACAAACGTAGGCAATGGGCCATAGTGTGTTGATGCCCACTGTATAGTCCTAAAAAACTTTATCTAGATCTGTCAACAAAGCAAGGCTCGTTTTTCCATATCTTATCATAAACCTCACTTCCGATGCAGCAGTCCACAATTGGGAGGGACACTCATGACACCAAGCTTCTCCCTAAAGGGTGAAGGGTTTGAACTCCATATCTGATACCTCAGCTTTTAAGACCTGCACCTGAAATGAGCCCCCAGAACAACTAGCTTTGAAAGCCAAAGGAACTTTCATCCATGGGACCCCCAAGGCTCCAGCAATCTGAAAAACAGCTCTAAGAGGACTGAAGGACACTCATCCACTTCAGGGCCCAGAACAGATGCAGCTGACTGAAAAGCACCCAGACATTTTGTGAGAAAGGCCTAGTTGTTCATCAGCTTCAACTGGAGGGGTAGGCATCCAATTTAAAACCAGAAGGCCCTACTGAAACACTTTTTTTTTTTACTTTATTTATTTATTCATAGAAAGAGAGAGGCAGAGGCAGAGGCAGAGGGAGAAGCAGGCTCCATGCAGGGAACCTGACGCAGGACTCGATCCCGGGTCTCCAGGATCACACCCCGGGCTGCAGGCGGCGCTAAACCGCTGTGCCCCCGGGGCTGCCCCTGAAACACTTTCTGAAGTCAGGTGCCATCTTGCGCTCTCCCTCTGTCACAGCCACCACTCTCCCAGAAAGCAGCTCATGCACACATCTGGTGCCCTGCTTTTATGTCTGGTGGCCCAGCTTTTCCAGCAGCTGCCACCCAGGGGACACCTCTGGCATAAGTGGCTTATATTTGTGGATCCCATGGGACTGTAACCAAAGCAGAATTTTTTTTTTTTTTTTTAAGATTTATTCATGAGAGACAGAGAGGCAGAGACACAGGCAGAGGGAGAAGCAGGCTTCCGCAGGAGCCTGGGATCATGCCCTGCGCCAGAGGCAGAGGCTCCACCACTGAGTTGCAGAAATGGTTCTTAACTGGCTTTGCCCCCAAGGCAGAGTGCAGAGCCAGTGAAGACTAAAACCCAGCCCCAAGCTTCGTGTGAAGGAGGCCTGGTTGCTTCTCTTACGGCTTCAGCCTGAAGGGCAGGCTTCTAATCTATCACATCTGCGGCCACTGTTCCTGCCCCACTCCAGGTCACTGGCAGCTCGGAGGAAGGAGCTTGTGCACACATGGGTCCAGAGGACATCCCTGGTCGCCTGGCTCTGGTGGCCAGCTGGGCTTACATTCATTCACAGATCCCATATTATAACAAATAGAGAAAGAGTTCTTCACTGGCTACTCCTGGGGCACAGCATGGGGACAGCAGGCTGAAACATACCTGTCTTTCTGTGACAGGTCCATTAGCTTAGCTTTATAGCTGTGGCCTGAGGGACTGGCTTCTATAATGTATCTAAGACCCAAGGACAATCATCCCCAGAGACCGCAAGAGTGCAGTGCTATTTTCACACTCCCTTTGCCTTGCTCCAGGTCACTAGCATCTCCTAAAAAGAAGCTTGTGCACACATCTGATGCCTTTCTTTTTGCAACTACTCCCTTGGAGACACCTCTTGACCACTTGGGTCTGGTGGCCAGCAGGGCTAACATTCACAGGTCCCATAGGGCCTTAACAATCCAAGAAACAGGTTTTGGGTTTTTTTTGTACCTTTGTTTTTACTGAAGTTCGATTTGCCAACAAGTAACACCCAGTTCTCATCCTATCAAATGCCCTTCTCAGTGCCCATCACCCAGTTACCCCCACACCCACCTCCCCTTCTGCAACCCTTTGTTTCCCAGAGTTAGGAGTCTCTCATGGTTTGTCTCCCTCTCTAATTTTTCCCCACTCAGTTCCCCTCCTTTCCCTTATAGCCCCTTTCACTATTTCTTATATTCTACATGAGGGAAACCATATGATGATCTATTCCAACTGACTTACTTCACTCAGCATAATACCCTCCAGTTCCATCCACGTTGAAGCAAATGGTGGGTATTTGTCATTTCTAATGGCTGAGTAATATTCCACTGTATACATAGCCCACATCTTCTTATCCATTCATCTTTCAACGGACACCGAGGCTCCTTCCACAGTTTGGCTATTGTGGACATTGCTGCTAGAAACATTGGATGTTTCACTGCATCTGTATCTTTGGGGTAAATCCCCAGCAGTGCAAATGCTGGATCATAGGGTAGCTCTTTTGTTAACTCTTTGAGGAACTTCCACACTGTCTTCCAGAGTGGCTGCACCAGTTCACATTCCCACCAACAGTGCAAGAGGGTTCCCCTTTCTCCACATCCTCTCCAACATTTGTGGTTTCCTGCCTTGTTAATTTTCCCCATTCTCACTGGGTGAGGTGGTATCTCATTGTGGTTTTGATTTGTATTTCCCTGATGGCAAGTGATGGGGGGCATTTTCTCATGTGCTTGTTGGCCATGTCTATGTCTTCTTTGGATAAATTTCTGTCCATGTCTTTTGCCCATTTCATGATTGGATTGTTTGTTCAAGAAACAGTTCTTAACTGGCGACTACCCTCAAGGCACAGCACAGACACAGCAGGCTGAAATATACCTTCAGTCTTACTGTGAAGCCAATTAGCTTTCTGCCTAGCTGTGGCCTGAGGGCCTGGCTTCTAATTAAACACACATCTGGGGGTACCTACGTAGCTCAGTGGTTGAGTGTCTGCCTTTGGCCCAGGTCATGATCCTGGGGTCCTGGGATCGAGTCCTGTATCTGGCTCCCCACAGCAAGCCTGCTTCTCCCTCTGCCTATGTCTCTGCATCCCTCTATGTGTCTCTTGGAATAAATAAATAAAATCTAAAAAAATAAAAAATAAACATACAGGGATCCCTGGGTGGCGCAGCGGTTTGGCGCCTGCCTTTGGCCCAGGGCGCGATCCTGGAGACCCGGGATCGAATCCCACATCAGGCTCCCGGTGCATGGAGCCTGCTTCTCCCTCTGCCTGTGTCTCTGCCTCTCTCTCTCTCTCTCTGTGACTATCATAAATAAATTAAAAAAATTTTTTTAAAAAAAGAAATAAACATACATCTGGAGGCCAACCACCATCTTTTGCGGAGCCCAGGAAGGGGGCCCAGTGGGCACCATATTTTCATTCTCCCTCCGTCCCACCCCAGGTCACTGGTGTCTTTGAGAAGGGAATGTGTATATATGTCGAATGCTCCAGCATTTATCGCTTCCACCCAGATCTGCCCCTTTATAGCCTGGCTCTGGTGGCTGGTGGGGCTTCCATTCATAAGTTCAATGGGACAGAAGCAAATAAACAAAAAATAGTTTTCAACTGGCTATCATGCCAGGACTCAGTGCAGTTACAGCAGACAGAAATGCCCATTTCCCAGTCTTCCCCTGAAAAAGGAATGTCTGCATACTTTAAAAGCTACTCCATGAGGTTCTGGCTTCTAATCAGCCTGCTACTACTAGGTGCTGACCAAGATCCTACCCTTGGGGACACTGATAGGTCTTGGCACACTTCAACTCCTGGGAGTCACCGATAATCAAGTAGCCTGATCGGATGATCACAAAGGTTCAAGAGACACCCAAGAGCTAGGGCAGGGTTGAGCAATAAAGATCATCTCCCACATAAGATCACTCCTTCGGAGCACCTGGGTGGCTCAGTCGGTTAAGCATCTGCCTTCGGCTTGTGTCATGATCCCAGGATCCTGGGATCAAGCCCTGCATCAGGCTCCCTGCTCCACGGGGAGCCTGTTTCTCCTTCTCCCTCTGCTTGTGCATTCTCTCATGATCTCTGTATCTCTCTCTCTCAAATAAATAAAATCTTAAAAAAAAATCACTCCTGGGCAGCCCGGGTGGCTCAGTGGTTTAGCACCACCTTCAGCCCAGGGCATGATTCTGGAGATCCAGGATCGAGTCCCATGTCAGGCTCCCTGCATGGAGCCTGCTTCTCCCTCTGCCTGTGTCTCTGCCTGTGTGTGTGTGTGTGTGTGTGTGTGTGTCATTAATAAATAAATAAAACCTTAAAAAAAATCACTCCTTCAAATTTGAAAGAGGTAGCTGTGTTATCTAATGCACAGAAACCAACATGGAAAGTCAAGAAAAATGAAGAGGAAGAATGCATTCCCAAAGAAAGAACAAGATAAAAACTTCAGAATAAGATTATAATGAAATGGAGATAAGTGATTTACCTTATAAAGAGTTCAAAATAATGGTCACAAAGATGCTTACACCAAGCTCAAAATAATGATTGAACAAAGTGAAAATTTCAAAGAGAAAATAAAGTACCAAATAAAAGCCACAGACCTGAAGAATACAATAACTGAACTAAAAAGAAACCATCCATCGGTTAAGGATCTGACTCTTGACTATGCTTGGGTCACGATCCCGGGATTGTGGGATGGAGCCATGTGTCTGGCTCCGCACTGGGTATGAAGCCTCCTTAGGATTCTCCCTCTCCCTCTACTCCTCCCCTAATGTCTCCCTCTCTAAAAACAAACAAAATAAATGTATAATAGAGGGACTCAACAAAAGGCTAGATGAAACAAAAGAAAGGATCAGTGGACTCAAAGACAGGGCAGTGGAACTCATTGAATCAGAAGAGCAAAAAGAAAAAAGATGGAAAAAAAGTGAATACAGCTTAAGGGACTTAGAGGACATCATCAAGAAAACCAACATATATATGCATTACAGGGCTAACAGAAGGAGAAAAAGACAGGGGGACAGAAAACATATATGAAGAAATAATAATGAAAACTTCTCTAACATGGGGGAGGAAACAGACATCTGGACAGAGGAAGCCCAGAGTTCCAAATAAGAGGAACCCAAAGAGACCCACACTGAGACACATTATAGTTCAAGTGTCAGAAGTTAGAGACAAGGGGGAACTGGAAAAGATGGTAGAGTAAAAGGATCCTGAGCTCACTTCCCCCCATAGACACATTAAGGCTGCACCTAAATATAGTGCAACTCACTCTGAAAGTGACACAAAGATGGTAGAATAGCTTTTCTACAGCCAAAGACATCAAGAGAAAGCCACATCAGGAGGGTAGGAGGGCGGAGATATGGCTAGGAATGAAACTCCCAGTGTGGCAACCCACAGGTTAGGAACTGCAAACAGGGATCCCTGGGTGGCGCAGCGGTTTGGCGCCTGCCTTTGGCCCGGGGCGCGATCCTGGAGAACGGGGATCAAGTCCCACGTCGGGCTCCCGGTGCGTGGAGTCTGCTTCTCCCTCTGCCTGTGTCTCTGCCTCTCTCTCTGTGTGTGACTATCATAAATAAATAAAAATTTAAAAAAAAAAAAAGGAACTGCAAACAGGAGGATTCTCATGGGTACAAAGATACTCCCTGAGAAATGAGGGGACCAGGCCCCACGTCCAGCATACCCTACCCTGGGGATCTGCACTTGGGAAGATAAGCCCCCATAATCTCTGGCTTTGAAAGTCAGCAGGGCTAAATTCTAGGAGACCTAGAGGAATATAGGAAAGCGAAACTACACTCTTAAAGGGCAAACACACTATATCACTCACTCCAAGACCCATCACAGAGACCGCAGTTTCAAAAGCACCTGGGTTATATATGAAGGAGATTGACTGACTATAGGGCATCTGCCACAGGGGTAGAAATCTGTAAGAACTTTCTCCAAGGATAGAAGTACTGACACACACCATTTTTCTTGCCCTCCTTTAACCTAACTGCTCCAATGCTGATGTGAGCCAATTCTGACACTCTGCATCTACCTAGCTAGCACTACTCACCCTACCCCAGCATTTCCCTCCAGACCCAACCCACTCACCCTGGAAGGTGTCCCTCCAAAGGGACTTCTGCCCAGCCACACCCAGCTGACAGCTTTGGTTGAGACCAACATCCTGACACACACAAGAGACAGCCCTTGCCAGGACCAGCAAGGAGGGGAAGGCAGCCCTGCCCATGAGCACATCAGCAAGAGTTGTGGCAAGGAATCTCAGTGAACTTCACTGGAGACTAACCCCACCCAACATCACACTGCAGCTGCAGCAGGGCCTCTCAGAAGGCTGTGCTGGAAGCCAGCCCTACCCACCAGCCTGTCTGCAGCAGTTACAGCCAAGTCACAACAGAAGGACACACACAGTCCACACATGGGAAACCATGGAGTGCCTGGTTCTAGTGACAAGGAGGATGGAGCTACTGGGTACCACAGATGCTTTCTACATAAGGCCACTACCTTCAAGACCAGGAATGTAGCTGACCTATCTAATGCACAGAAATACAGAGTCAAAGTGAGAAGACAAAAAAAAAAAAAAAAAAAAACAAAGTGAGAAGACAGAGGAGTCTGTTCCAAATGAAAGAACAAGACAGAACATCAAAAGAGAACAAAACAAAACTAAGATAACCAAAGGACCTGATAAAGATTTCAGTAATGGTCATAAAGATGCTCATCAGACTTGAGAGAAGAGTGGATGAACTCAGTGAGAACTTCAACAAAGACATAAAAATATAAGAACCAATCAGAGCTGAAGAATACACTAAGTAAAAATGAAAACTACATTAGAGGGAATTAACAGCAGATTAAAGGATGAAACACAGATTCATGATCTGGAAGACAAGGCAGTAGAAAGCAGCCAAATTAAACAGCAAAAATAAAGTTTCTAAAGATAAGGATAGGGGGCAGCCCCGGTGGCTCAGCGGTTTAGCGCCGCCTTCAGCCTAGGGCGTGATCCTGGAGACCCAGGATCGAGTCCCACATCTGGTTCCCTGCATGGAGCCTGCTTCTCCCTCTGCCTGTGTCTCTGTCTCTCTCTCTCTCTCTTTCTGTGTCTCATGAATAAATAAATAAAATCTTTTAAAATTTTTAAAAAATAAAGATAAGGATAGGTTAAGGGACTTCTGTGACACCATAGAATATACTGACATCCCATTATATAAGTCCTAGCAAGAGAAGAGTGAAAGGGGGCCAGGAAAGGTATTTGAAAAAAATAGGAGCTGAAAACTTCCTGAATCTGGGAAAAGAAATCACAGATCCAGATTCAGAAGGCAGAGAGATGCCCCCAATAAATTCAGCCCAAGGAGGTCCACACCAAGACACAGTAAATAAAATGGGGGGGGGAGGGGGAAGGTGAAAATGAAAGAATTTAAAAGGTTACAAGAGTTATATACTAAGGCTATCAGCTAATTTTTCAGCAGAAATTTTCAAGACAGAAGAAAATGGCATGATGTTTTCAAAGTACTAAAAGGGACAGATCTGGAGCCCAGAACATTCTATCCAGCAAGACTATCATTCAGAATGATAACAACTAAATGAGCCTTACAAGAAATGTTAAGGGGGACTCTGAGTAGAAAGCTAAATCATAAGTAACAGTAAGAAAAATAGAAGTATAAAAGCAAAAAAAATTAAGTATACTTGTAAAAATCAGTCAAGAGGAGCACAAATAAACAATGTAAAATATGGTAACAAGTATCAAAATTTGGAGAGGAGTACAGAATGAGTTCAAAATTAAGTGATCATCAGCTTAATATAGACTGCTCTCTGCAGATGTTATATATAAACCAAATGGTAACCACAAATCAAAAAAGAGTAATAGATATGCAAAAAATAAAGAGTAAGGAATCCAAATATATCACTAAAGAAAATCAGTAAACCATGAAAGAGAGAAAAAGAAGGATCAGAGAAAAATTACAAAAACCACAAAACAAGTAACAGAATGGCAATAAATACATATCTATCAATAATTACTTTGAATATAAATGGTCTAAATGCTCCAAGCAAAAGACATATGGTGATAGTGGATTTAAAAAAAAAAATCAAGACCCATCTGTATGCTGCCTACAAACGAGTCATTTCAGGGCACCTGAGTGGCTCAGTCAATTAAGCATTGGCCTTTGGGTCAGGTCATGATCCATGGTTCTGGGATTAAACCTGCATTAGGCTCTCTGCTCAGCAGGGAGTCTGCTTCTCCTTCTACCCCTACCCCCTGCTTGTGCTCCCTCTCGCTCATGCTCTCTCTCAAAAAAGTAAGTAAAACCCTTAAAATAATAATAATTTTAAAAGACTCATTTCAGACCTAAAGACACCAGAAGATTGAAAGTGAGGGGATAGAGAAACATTTATCATGCAAATGGGTGTCAAAAGGAAGCCAAGAAGCAGGGCACCTGGCTGGCTCAGTCAGTGGAACATGCAACTCTTGATCTCAGGGTAAGGAGTTTGAGCCCCATGTTGGATGTAGAAATTAGTTAAAAATAAAATCTTAAAAAAATAAAATAAAATAAAAAATAAAATCTTAAGAAAAAAGAAAGTAACAATATTTATATCAGACAAAATAGACTTTAAAACAAAGTCTGTAAAAAGAGACAAAGAAGAACATATATAATAATAAAGGGGACAACCCAACAAGAATATGTAACAATTATAAATACTTATGCACCCAACATGAAAGCACCCAAATACATAATACAATTAATAACAAACATAAAGGAATTAATCAATAGTAATACAATAATAGGCAGGGACTTTAATATATCACTTACATTGATGGACAGATAATCCGGACAGATAATCCAGACAGATCAACAAGGAAACAGTGGCTTTGAATGATATACTGGACCAGATGGGTTTAACAGACACATTCAAAACATTCCATCCTAAAACAGCAGAATACACATTCTTTTCAAGTGCTCATGGAACATTCTCCAGAATAGATCACATATTAGGCTACAAAACAAACCTCAGCAAATTCAGAAAGATCAAAGCTGCACCATGTGTCTTTTCTGACCACATGTTCTGAACCTAGAAATCAACCACAAGAAAAAATCTGGAAATACTATAAATACATGGAGGTTAAATAACATGTAGTTGAACAATGAATGAGTCAACTAAGAAATCAAAGAAAAAATAAAAAACTATATGCAAACAAATGAAAATGAAAACAGCCCAAAACCTTTGAGATGCAGCAAAAGCTGTTCTGAAAGGAAAGTTTATAGCAATATAGGCCTATGTCTAGAAGTAAGAAAAATCTCAAACAACTTAACTTTATACCTACATGACTAGAAAAAGAACAGACAAAACCCCAAGATTAGAGCAGAAATAAATGATATAGGAACTAAAAAAGCAGAACAGATCAATGAAACCATGACTGGTTCTCTGAAAAGATCAACAAAATTGAAAAACCCTCTAGCCAGACTCATCAAAAAACAAAGACAGAAAAACAAAACCAAATAAAAACAGAAAGAGACAAAGTACTCAAAATCACAAATGAAGTGAAAAATAACATCACAGAAACACAAGCAACTTTATATAAAAAACTATATGACAAAAACGTAGACATGCTAGAAAAATGGATAAATTTCTATAAACATAAACATATAAAGTACCAAAACTGAAGAAGGAAGAAATAGAAAGTTTGAATAGACAAATTGCCAGCAAGGAGATGGAGTTAGTCATCAAAAAATTCCCAAAAAGAAAGAAGTCCAGGACCAGAAGTTTTCACAGGTGAATTCAACCAAACATTTAAAAAAGGAGTTCATACCCAGTCTTCTCAAACCACTCAAAAAAAAAAAAAATAGAAGAGTAAGGAAAACTTCTAAATTCATTCTATTAGTCCAGCATTACCCTGATACTGAAGTCAGATAAAGACATCACCAAAAAAAGAGAACTACAGGCCAATATCTCTGATTAACATAAATGCAAAAATCTTCAACAAAATACTAGCAAACTGAATCCAACAATACGTTTAAAAAAAAAAATCATTCACCATAATCAAGTGGTATTTATTCCTGGGATGCAAGGGCAGTTCAATATTCCCAAATCAATCAACGGGATACATCACATCTCAATAAGAGAAAGAATAAAAATCATGTGATCATTTTAATAAACACAGAAAAAGCTATTTAACAAAGTACAATATTCATTCATGATAAAACCCTCAACAAAGTAGATTTAGAGGCAGCATACCTCAACATAATAAAAGCCATACATGAGAAAACCACAGCAGACATTATACTCGATGGAAAAACTGAGAGCTTTTCCCCTAAGGTGAGGAACAAGACTAGGATGTCCACTCTCACCACATTTATTCAACACAGTACTAGAAGTTCTAGCCACAGCCATCAGACAACAACAACAACAAAATAGAAGGAATCCAAGTTGGTAAGAAAGAAGTAAAACTTTCACTATTTGCAGATGACATACTATATATAAAAAACCTTAAAGACTCTACCAAAAAATTACTAAAACTCACAAATGAATTCAGTAAAATTGCAGGATACAAACCAATGTGCAGAAATCTGTTGTATTTCTATACATTAATAATATAAGCACTAGAAAGAGAAATTAAGAAAACAATACCACTTACAATTAAACCAAAAATAACAGTATACATAGGATAAACCTAACCAAAGAGGTGAAAGACCTATATTTTGAAAAATATAAAACATTAATGAAATAAATTGAAGTCACAAAGAAATAGACATTCCATGCTCATGGATTCGAAGAACAAATATTGTTAAATATCTATACTAACCGAAGCAATCTACAGATTTCATGCAATCCCTATCAAAATAACCAATCATAGGGCAGCCCCGGTGGCTTAGTGGTTTAGCGCTGCCTTCAGTCTGGGGCATGATCCCGGAGATCTGGGATCCAGTCCCATGTCAGGCTCCCTGCATGGAGCCTGCTTCTCCCTCTGCCTGTGTCTCTGCCTCTCTCTCTCTATGTGTGTCTCTCATTAATTAAAAAGAAAAACTTTAAAAAAAGAATTTAAAAAATAACTAATCATATAGTTTCACGGAACTAGAACAAACAATCCTAAGATTTATATGAAACCACCAAAGTAATTTTGAAAAGGAAAAGCAAAGCTGGAATAGAACTATCCTATGATCCAGTAATTGTACTACTGGGTATTTACCCCCCCAAAATACAAAAACATTAATTCAAAGGGATACATGTACCTCTATGCTTATCATAGCATTATTTACAATAGCCAAGAAAATGTAGTATGTATGTGTGTACATACACACTGGGATATTATTCAGCCACAAAAAAATGAAATCTTGTCATTTGCAACAACATGAATAGACAAAGAAAGTGTAATGCTAAGAGAAATAAGCCAGTCAGAGAAAGACAAATACTGTATGGTCTCACTCATATATGGAATTTAAGAAACAAAATAAACAAGGGGGTAAAGGGACAAAGCAAGAAGCGGACTCTTAACTATAGAGAACAAACTGGTGGTTACCAGGGGTGGGGGAGTGGGGAGATGAGTAGAATAGGAGAGAGGGATTAAAGAGTACACATACTATGATGGGGAAAAAAAAGTAACTAAATTATCCTAAAGTGATACAAAATAAAACAAAACAATTTTCCTTTTGTTTGGGCTTTTGATTCTTTCATCACTTTGGTCTGCAATTGGCATATATTTAATCTTTTTTTTAGAGTTTGCAATGATTTTGGAGAATAGCATTGGCAAAATTTCCATTACAAACTCAGGCAGCACATTTTAACTTTTTCCTATGAAAAAGTAAATCATTTAGCTTTGAGAATTTTGCATTTGAAACTCTAAAATTTGCATGCTATAAAATTACTTTAGGTTTTTAAATTATTCTAATATAACAATATTTATAGATTGTCAGTTAACTCTCATGTTAACATGTTTGAAATTGCTATTGAATTTTCCTAGCTTTGGAAACACACATACATCCGTATATAGAGATTAAGATCAGCAAGTCTTTGATGTTGCTAATATTTTTTCCATGATTTTTTTTTTGCTCATTATTAAATTACTAATCCAACTTTAAAAAAAAAAAAAGCAAAGGTAGAGGTATCAATTCCAGACTTTAGGTATATTACAACACTGTAGTAATTAAAGCAGTATAATACCAACACAAAAATAAACACACAGATTGATGGAAAAGAAGACTCAGAAATGAACCCACAACTATATGATCAACTAATCTTAGACAAAGCAGGGAAAGAATATCCAATGGGGGGAAAACACACACACACAAAAATCAGTCTCTTTAACAAATGGTGTTGGGCAAACTGATCAGCTACATGCAAAAGAATGAAACTAGACCATTTCTTATGCCATACACAAAAATAAACACAAAATGGATTAAACACCTAAATGTGAGACCTGAAACCATAAAAATCCTAGAACACAGGCAGTAATGTCTCTGAATGAGCCATAGTAACACTCTCCTAGATAAGTCTCCTGAAGTGAGGGAAATAAAAGTAAAAATAAACTGGGGTACTTGGGTGGTACAGCCAGTTAAGTATCCTACTATTGATTTTGGCTTAGGTCATGACCTCAGGGTTGTGAGATTGAGCCCCATGTTGGGCTTCCTGCTCAGTGGGGAGTGTGCTTGAGATTCTTTCCCTCTGTCCCTCTGCCCATGTTCACTCACTCACTCTCTCTCAAAAAAACCTGTGATATACATAGGATGATATATAGGAACCTCATGGTAACCAGAAATTAAAAACCTATAATAGAAAAAAAAAACCCTATAATAGATACACAAAAAGTAAAAAGAATCCAAGCATAGCACTAAAGAAAGTCATCAACTCACAAGGGAAGAGAGCAAAAGAAAGGAATACAGTAGAAATACAAAGATAATGAGAAAACAATTAGCAAAATGGCAAGAAGTACATACTTTTCAATAATTACTTTAAGTGTCAAGTGATTAAATGCTCCAATTAAAGACATGGTGAATGAATGGATTTAAAAAAAAAAAACCCACCAACAAAATAAGACCCACCTATTTAATGGCTACAAAAGACTCACTTCAGGGGCACTTGGGTGGGTTCAGTCGATTAAGCATCTAATCCTGGTGTCCTGGGATTGAGCCCTACATCAAGTCTTTGCTCATTGGGGAGTTGTGCTCACACTCACACGCTCTCTCTCTCTCTCAAATAAATAAATAAAATCTTAAAAAAAATAAATAAAGACAAAGGGAGAAATTCATAGTAATACAATAGCAGGGGACTTCTTTAACATCTTACTTACACCAATGGATAGATCACCCAGACAAGGGGAAAAAAAATCAATAAGGAAACAGTGTCTTTGAACAACACATTAGCTGATTGGACTTAACATATGATAGATAGATAGATAGATAGATAGATAGATAGATAGATAGATAGATCGATCCACAAACGGAATACACATTCTTTTCAAATGCACATGAAACATTCTCAGGATAGATCACATGTTAAGAAACAAAACAAGTCTCAATCAATTTAGGAAGACTGAAATTGCTTCAAGCATCTTTTCCAACCACAAGACTATGAAACTAGAAATCAATTACAAGAAAAAAACTGAAAAAATCAAAACAAAAACACAAACACATGAAGGCTAACAAGAAATATGCTACTAAAACACCAATGAGTCAATGAAGAAAAAAAAAATACCTTGAAACAAATGAAAATGGAAGCAAAACACTTCCAAGTCTTTGGAATACAGCAAAAAAAGGGAAGTTCTATGCACGTGCTCTCTCTCAAAATAACAAAACAACTTTGATATACGTAGGATATTACATATAAACCTCACGTAGCCACATGTCAAAAATCTATAATAGATGCACAAAAAGTAAAAAAGAACCCAAGCATAACACTAAAGAAAGTTTATAGTGATACAGGCCTACCTCAAGAATTTTTTTTTTTTAATCTTAAATAAAGAATCTGGGATCCCTGGGTGGCGCAGCGGTTTAGCGCCTGCCTTTGGCCCAGGGCGCGATCCTGGAGACCCGGGATCGAATCCCACGTCGGGCTCCCGGTGCATGGAGCCTGCTTCTCCCTCTGCCTCTCTCTCTCTCTCTCTCTCTCTCTCTCTCTCTCTGTGACTATCATAAATAAATAAAAATTTAAAAAAATTTTTTTAAATAAAGAATCTAACTTTACATCTAAAGAAATTAGTAGAAAAACAAAGCCCAAAGAAATAAAGATCAGAGTAGAAATAAGCAAAATACAGATTAAAAAAGCAGTGGAAAAGATCAATGAAACTAAGCTGATTCTTTGAAAATAGAATCAATTGAACCTAAGCCAGGTTCATCAAGAAAAAGGACTCAAAGGACCATCAAATAAAGGTCCATCAAAGAGAAAGGACCAAAGAGAAAGGACTAAAAAATCAGAATAAAAGAAAGAGAGGATTCAACTGACACCATAGTAATTCAAAGAAATTTAAGAGACTACTATGAGAAATTATGTGTCAACAAATTGGACAACTAAAAAAAAGTGGATAAATGCCTAGAAACAATCTTCTAAGACTGAAAACCTGAACAGATTACTAGGTAATGAAATTGAATCAGTAATTTAAAAATCTCTTAAACAAAAATCTAGGACTGGTTGGCTTTAGAAGTGAATTCTACCAAATAGTTAAACATAGGTAATACCGATCATTCTCAAACTATTCCGGGGGCACCTGGCTGGCTCAGTCAGAGGAACATGCGACCCTTGATCAAACTACTCCAAAAAATAGAAGAGGAAGAAATCCTTCCAAATTCATTCTATGAGGCATTACCCAGATACCAAAACTAGACAAAGACACTATAGTAAAAGAAAATTAAGGAAACAATTCCATTACAACTGCTTTAAAAGAATGCAATATCTAGGAATAAATTTAACCAAGGAGATGAAAGATTTGTATATTGAAAACTAGCAGACACAATGAAATTAATTGAAGGTAATACAAATAAATGGAAAAAAATTCCATGCTCATGGATTGGGAGAATGAACATTGTTAAGGCCAGAATTAACATTGTCAAATGTTAAAACCTAAAGCAATACACAGATTCAATGCAATCCTTATCAAAATCCCAATGGGATTTTTCACAGAAATAGAACAAATAATCCTAACATTTGCATGGAACCACAAAAACCCTAAATAGCCAAAGCAATCTTTAAAAAAATTTTCTCTTATTTGTGTATAGTTGACACACAATGTTACATTAGTTTCAGGTGTACAACATAGTGATTTGACTTTTCTATATGTTCTGCTATGCTTGCCATAAGTAGAGCTGCCATCTGTCACTGTGCAATGCTAGTACAGTATCCCTGAGTATCCTCCATATGCTATACTTTTACTATTGTGCCTTATTACATAATTAGAAGCCTGTATCTCTCACTCTCCTTCACCCATTTTGTCCAATTTTTCCTCTGGCAACCATCAGTTTGTTCTCTGTATTTATAGATCTGCTTCAGCTTCTTTTTGTTTTTTAGATTCCATGAGTGAAATTATATGGCATTTATCTTTTTTTTTTTTTTACTTATTTTGCTTAGCATAATACCCTCTCAATCTATCCATGTTGTCACAAATGGCAAAAATCACATCCTTTTTATGGCTGTGTAATATTCCTGTGTGTGTGTGTGTGTGTGTGTGTGTGTGTGTGTGTGCGCGCGTGCATGCACACCACATCTTTATCCAGTCATCTATTGATGGGCACTTGGGTTGTTTTCATACCTTGGCTATTGGAAATAATACTGCAATAAACATATGGGATGCATATATATTTTTGAATTAATGTTTTCATTTCTTTGGTTAAGTACTCAATAGTCGAATTATAGGATAAGATTTCTGAAAGGTTAAGTAATTTCTACACCCAACATGGGGTTCAAACTCACAACCTCAAGATCAAGAGTGGCATGCCTACTGAGTAAGCCAGCCAGGCACCCCTGGATAAGGTATTTCTATTTTCAATTTTTTAAGAAATGTCTATACTGTTTTCCATAATGACTGTAACAATTTACCTTCCCACCAACAGTGCATAAGGCTTCCTTTTTCTCACATCTTTGCCAACAATCTTTTTGTCTTTTTGATACTAGTTATTCTGACAGGCATGAGGTGTATCTCTTTGTGGTTTTGATTTGCATTTTCCTGACTGAAAAGATGCTCAACATCACCAATTGTAGGTCTACTGTCCATCTGTATGTTTTCTTTGGAAAAAATGTGTAATCAAAGGTCTACTTTTTTAAAGATTTTATTTATTTATTTATTCATGAGAGACACAGAGAGAGAGAAAGGCAGAGACACAGGCAGAGGGAGAAGCAGGCTCCATGCAGGGAGCCCGACATGGGACTCGATCCCCGGTCTCCAGGATCACACCCTGGGCTGTAGGCGGTGCTAAACCTTGGAGCCACTAGGGCTGCCCTCAAAGGTCTACTTGATTACTATAGCTTTGTAAGCATATTTTGAGATCTGCAATTGTGCGCTTTCAGCTTTGTTCTTCTTTCTCAAGATTGCCTAGCCAAAGAAGAAATAAGAAAGTACAAAACTGGAAACATCACTCTATGTTACAACTCTATGGCAAACCTGTAACAAACACTATGGTGTCAGCATAAAAACAGACACATAGATCAACTGAACAGAACAGAGAGCTCAGAAATAAACTCATGCACGTAGAGTCAATTTATGACAGAGGAGGCAAGAATATACAATGGGCAAAGTATAGTCTCTTCAATAACTGGTGTGAAAATTGGGCAGCCGCATGCAAAGGAATGAAACAGAGCTACTACCTTTTTTTTTCAGAGCTACTATCTTATACCACACACAAAAATTAATTGAAAATGAATTAAAGCCTTGAACATAAGAACTAAAACCATAAAACTCCTAGAAGAAAACATAGGTGGTAATTATCTTAACATTGGTCTCGGTGTTTTTAGATTTGACACAAGAAGCAAAAATTAACAATTGGGACTATATCGGGCTAAAAAGCTACTGCACAGCAGAAGAAACAATCAACAATTGTTGGAAAAGGCAACCTGAGAAAGGAACTATTAGTAAATCATTTATTTTTCCTCCAAATCCATTTATCAGTTCTTATTCTTACTGTGCTGACAGCTGGCATCATTTATACTTTAAGAAAACCACTTAAAATTTGCCAAATATCTAAGATAGTTACAGGTACAAAAGACATACAAATTAAAACCTTTTACAAAGTCATAGATACTATAATTTGTCCTTGACTGTAACTTCTGTATTCCGAAATGACTGCAAAACTAAAACCTTAGAAAAACTGTACACCTTGTACTTTGGTTTATATCTTGGAAAGAAAGGCTGTTTCACTGTTACACATTTAGTGTCTCTGGTGGGTTGAGGAGAGAAACACCATGATACCTTGAACTTTTACACTTTTCTCCTGTTGACTGTGGTGCTCTGAGGTAGGTCTGGCGAAGGTCCATGAGACAAGGCTGGAGACTCTCCAACGGATATGCAGACTTCTGAACTAAAGATTCAGGCCAGCTCTGTCCTGTGGCTGGGGAGAGTGCCAAATGAAAGGCCGCCCCAGCCACGACTGACAGCAAATACTTTAGGTATGGGTCAGCATCCATCAAAACCCAATTCTCCTCAAAACAGTGCAAACTTTCAACTTCTCAGCTGGCAGGCTGCTGGTGCAGAAAGTATTGGGCAAGAAACCGATTTGTTGTCAGTACAGCAAGGTCAAAAGCAAGCACTCTAAAAAAAAAAAAAAAAAGGCAAGCACTCTTTTATATTCTTTTTAATTTTTTAAAAAGATTCTTATTTATCCATTCATGAGAGACACAGAGAGAGAGGCAGAGGGAGAAGCAGACTCCATGCAGGGAGCCCAACATGGTACTTGATCCAGGGACTCTGGGATCATGCCCTGAACCGAAGGCAGACAGACGCTCAAGCACTGAGCCACCCAGGTGTCCCAAAAGCAAGCACTCTCAAAGCTAGGTGCTCCGTTCTCAGGATGTGCGTCTTGCTATAGGTATCACTGGTGACGCGCACCAACTCTGCTGTTTCCGGGGGGTGTGTTTCTTCAAACGTTGAGGCTAACACAGACGAATGCAGGGTCTTATTCAGTACTTTATATTCTTCTCCTACTTCAGTTCACCAGTCCACAAGAACAACCCTCATACTGTGAGCGATGTCTGGCTGTGTCTTCCTGAAGCCACTTCATGCTTACAGGTCACCTCCATCTCCCTATGGTATGTGTGAATGTCCTCATGGTAGTCCGACACTTCATTGACACTCACTGGCTTTTCATCCTCTAACAACTGATATGTCCATGGCATGTGGTGACTCAAAACTACCATCTATTGGATAGTCAAAGGTAGCAGTGGTTTTTCTTGGTCCAGGTAAAGTAATAACTGAATTAAAAGTCCGCATGTTTTCATGTTCTGTTTTCTTAGATTCAGCTGACCTCCTTGGAGTGTGTTCTTCTGCTTCATTCACATGAATGGTAAATGCAGGCTGTTAATGGTTTGCTTTCCAGGCAGGAACAATGACCTGCTCATTGTTTATAGGAAGATACTTAAGAGGTGCAATCCATCCTGTCTTGAGCCTCTGCTGTGGTGCTGGAACGTGTGGGTTCCTGGCCTTTAGTACCACCAGCCTGGGATGGGTGGGGGTTGCTGGGCAGGTGCTGCCTTCTGAGGGTTGAGGGTTTTGTTTGTTTTTTAGAGAGAATCTTAACCAGGCTCCGTGTTGGAGTCTTAACCGACCGAGTCACCCAGACGCCCTGTGGTTGAGGTTCTCCTGGTCCTCTTAGAGATCCATATCCCGGCCACAGGTCTGGACTTAGAGCTGCCCAAAATCACTGCTCCCAGGTCATGGTGTGATTAACCTGTGGCACCAAGTAGCATGTAATCTGTCCTGCTGACACCAGCAAGAGATGCTCGAGCGTAGACACTGCCACAGCCCAGGTCAGCCTGCCCACTGGGGATTACACAGCTCTGAGGAAATTGTAAAAGGTATAGGCAGGAACTGCCAGGTGTAGAGGGCTAAAGTGGCTCCCTGTAAATCATATATTTGAGAAGGGATTAATATCCAAAATATATAAAAACTCATACAACTCAATACCAGAAAGAACCAATCCAATTAAAAACTAGAGGATTGGAATAGGCATTTTCCCCCAAGAAGACATACAAATGGCCCACAGGTATGTGAAAAGATGCTTAACATCACTAACCATCAAGGAAACACAAATCAAAACCACAATGAGATTATCATTTAACAACTGTCAAAAAGGCTATTATCAAAAAGACAACAAATAACAAGTATTGGCAAGCAAGTGGGAAAAAAGGAAACTTCCTGCGCTGTTGGTGGGAATATAAATTGTTACAAAGCCATTATGGAAAAATAGTATGGAGGTTCCTCAAAAAAATTAAAAATAGAACTACCCTATGATCCATCAATTCCACTTCTGGGTATTTATCCAGAGGAAATAAGAACAGTAGCTTGAAAACGTATCTGCCTCCCCATGTTCATTGCAGCATTATTTATAATAGCCAAGACATGCAAGCAACCTGAGTAAGAGTCCATTCATGGATAAATGGGTAAAGAAACTGATGTATAGGGGATCCCTGGGTGGCTCAGCGGTTTAGCTAGCACCTGCCTTTGGCCCAGGGCGTGATCCTGGAGACCCGGGATCAAGTCCGGCATCGGGCTCCCTGCATAGAGCCTGCTTCTGCTCTGCCTCTCTCTCTCTCTGTGTCTCCCATGAATAAATAAATAAATAAATCTTTAAAAAAAAAAAAAGAAAAGAAACTGATGTATACACTCCCTCAAACACCCACTCCAATACTCCACAGGAATATTATTTGGCCATAAGAAAAAAAGAAGGAAATCTTACCACTTGTAACATGGATGTGGCTTGAGGGCATTATGCTAAATGAAATTTGACAAAGACAAATACCAAATAATCTCACTTATATGTGCAATCTAAAACAAAAACAAAATAAAAAACCAAACTCATAGATACAGACAACAGATAGGTGGTTACCAGCAGTAGGGATGGGGTAGGAGAAATGAGTGAAGGGGGTCAAAAGGTACAAACTTCCAGTTATAAAGTAAATGTGTCCTGAGGATACAGTGTACAGCATGGGGACTATATTTAAGCATTCTGTATCGCAGATTTGAAAGTTACTAAAAGAATAGATCTTTATTAAAAAATATTTTTATTTATTTATTTGACAGGGAGAGAGAGAGCTAGAAAGCACAAGTGGGGAGAATGGAAGAGGGAGAAGCAGGCCTCTCACTGAGCAGGAAGCCCGAAAGAATAAATCTTAGAAAAGTCCTCACCACAAGAAAAAAAAAATTGTAACTATGTTGACAGACATTAACTAGACTTACTGTAGTGATCATTTTGAAATAGTTTGAAAATATTGAATCATTATGTTGTATACCTGAAACTAATATGTTATATGTCAATTATACCTCAATATAAACAAAAACAACACAGGCTGAGTCCAAGTTTTGGTGACCAACCAAATAAGCTGTTAGAGTCTTAAGAGCTAATATTTAAGTCCAGAATCTCTAATAAGTGCATGCATATCAATGAATTCAGCTCCCTCTAATGTTACATTCTGTTCTGGCTTTAACCCTTCAAAACACACTCCCATAATTATTTCCCAGATTTCCTTTTTTTTTTTTTTTTTAAGATTTTATTTATTTATTTATTCACGGGAGACACAGAGAGAGAGGCAGAGACCCAGCAGAGGGAGAAGCAGGCTCCCCGCAGGAAGCCAAATGCAGAACTCAATCCCAGGACCCTGGGATCACGCCCTGAGCCAAAGGCAGATGCTCAACCATTAGCCACCCAGGTAACCCTTTTCCCGGGATTTCTGCCAATATATGTTAGGAAAAACTCTTTCTTTTTCCTCACTCTAGCTATGGGTGTAGTGGTAACAAGTTCTTGAGAATGTGCATGTCTTTGCAAGGCAATCTGTCCCAAGTGAGGAATCTCAGGATCTTCAAGAAAAGGTTAGCTTTCTCAGCCAGCCCAGGAGGGCAAACTATGACCACAGGCAAGGAAAGCTCAGAGAGACCTGAAGGTTGCTGTTTGTTTTGTTTTGATTCAATCCAGTTTAGTTTTTTTTTTTTTTTTAAGAAAGCTCTATGCCCAACGTGGGGCTCTAACTCACAACCCTGAGATCAAGAGTCGCATGCTTTAATGACTGATCTAGCCAGATGCCCTGAGACTTGAAATTTTAAGATTCTATTTAGTCTGAGTCCAACCAGATGTTGCCATTCCAAGTTTTGGGCATCATCTTCCCCAATCAATATCCTAAATGTCACATGAAAAACTTAATGAAAAAAAAAAAAAAAAAGAAAAACTTAATGAGGTTGTGAATTCAACTAATGTTGTAATTCTATAATCTGCACGATTTCGTTTGGTTTCAGGAATGTCAGTCAGCCCCCCAGCTACATGAAATGATTCTATTAGGTCTGGCCTGGAGGCTCTCTGGTCCTTGGACTGTGACTTGAACTGAGAGTTTAAGGACCTGAGCTTGCCATTCATTCTCAGAAGCACTCCAGTGGGTGCAGAATCAGGCCCTCCTGTGTCCTCGCAGACATCATTACTGCCGTAAAGGTCAAGTGCAGCCCAAGTCTCAGGGGCTCCCAAGGCACTTGATTCATCACAAACAGAGGTAGTAACTTACTTGTGATGCCATCGCATGTCACGGATTATGAGCATCCCATTGCCCACCCGCAGGGAGCTCATCATTTCACTTGAATCCAAAGGCACCAGCAAACCAATCCCCAAATCCAAACTTTGAAGGTTTTTCCTGAGACCATTCCTGGTACCATTTCATCAGCCAGCATTCAGTCAGAAAACAAAGTAAACCAGTAATTTTAAGAGGAAAAATGTAATATAAAGAATAATTAGCTAGTAAAAGTTTGGCTAACTACTAAGAAGGGTAAAAGGGTGCACGGAGGTGCAGCAGTAGCTGCGCAGAGAGCAGGCTCTGCCCCGAGCAGAGGGCAGAGGAAGATTGAGTGCCCGAAGGTGCTCAGAAACTTAAGCGGGGTG